>NW_027227837.1:0-68498 GCF_037783145.1 Equus przewalskii | reverse complement strand
GCTCCGGCGTGCTCGGCAGGTTGTTCAGACGGGTCTGGCAGGTGTTTTCCGTCTGTTCGGGGTGTGGTTCCAGCATCTCATGCACATGGTTCTGGCACGTCTGAGATGTGGTTCCGGCCGGCCCGACAGGTGTTTCCACAGTGTCCGCCAAGTGGTACTGGCGTAGTTGGCAGGTGATTTTGGCATGACCGGCAGGTGGTTCCAGCAAGCCCGGCAGGTGATTCCGAAGTGTTCCCCAACTGGTTGTGGCGTAGCCGGCAGGTGATTTCTGCGTGTCCGGCAGGTGGTTCTGGCGAGTCGAGCAGGTGGTTCCGGCGTGCTCGGCAGGTGCTTCCGGGGTCATTGGCACGTGGTTCTGGCATATCTGAGAGGTGGTTCCGGCATGCCCGGCAGGTGATTCCGGAGTGTTCGCCAAGTGTTTCCGGCGTAGCCGGCAGGTGATTTTGCATGTCCAGTGGTCGTTCCGGCGGGTCGAGCCGGTGGTTCCGGCGTGTCCGGCATGTGGTTCCAGTCTGTCCGGCAGGTGGTTCTGTGGTGTCCGGCACGAGGTTCAGTCTGAGAGGCTGTGCCGGCATGCCCCTCACGTGATTCCGGCTTGTCCCCGAAGTGGTGCTGGTGTAGCGGGCAGGTGATTTTGGCGTGTCCGGCAGGTGGTTCAGGCGAGTTGAGCAGGTGGTTGCGACGTGCTCGGCAGGTGCTTCCGGCGTCTCCAGCACGTGTTTCTGGCACATCTGACTGGTGGTTCCGGCATGCCCAAAAGTTGATTCCGGTCTGTCCGGTAGGTGGTTCCGGCGTGCACGGCACGTGGTTCTGGTACGTGTCAGAGGTGGTTGCGTATGCCCAACAGGTGATTCCGGACTGTCCGCCACGTGCTTCTGGCACGTCTGAGAGGTGGTTCCAACATGCCCGGCAGGTCATTTCGGAGAGTCGTCCAAGTGGTTCTGGCGTAGCCCGCAGGTGATTTTGGCGTGACCGGCAGGTGGTTCCGCCGTGCTCGGCAGGTGGTTCAGGCATGGCCGTCACGTGGTTCCAGTCTGTCCAGGTCGTGTTTCCAGCTTCTCCGGCAGGTGGGTCTGGTACGTCTGAGAGGTGGTTCTGCCATGGCTGGCAGGTGATTCCGGACCGTCCCCCAGGTGGTTCTGGCATAGCCAGCAGTTGATATTGGCCTGTCCGGCAGGTGGTTCCAGCGAGTCGAACAGGTGGCTCCGGCGTGCTCGGCAGGTGTTTCCGGTCTGTCCGGTAGGCGATTCCGGCGTGTCCGGCACATGCTTCGGCACGTCTGACAGGTGCTTCCGGCATGCGCGACAGGTGATTTCGGAGTGTCCGCCAGGTGGTTCTGGCGTACCCGGCAGGTGATTTCTGCGTGTCCGGCAGGTGGTTCTGGCGAGTCGAGCAGGTGGTTCCGGCGTGCTCGGCAGGTGCTTCCGGGGTCATTGGCACGTGGTTCTGGCATATCTGAGAGGTGGTTCCGGCATGCCCGGGAGGTGATTCCGGAGTGTTCGCCAAGTGTTTCCGGCGTAGCCGGCAGGTGATTTTGCATGTCCAGCGGTCGTTCCGGCGGGTCGAGCCGGTGGTTCCGGCGTATCCGGCAGGTGGTTCCGGTCTGTCCGGCAGGTGGTTCTGTGGTGTCCGGCACGAGGTTCAGTCTGAGAGGCTGTGCCGGCATGCCCCTCACGTGATTCCGGCTTGTACCCGAAGTGGTGCTGGTGTAGCGGGCAGGTGATTTTGGCGTGTCCGGCAGGTGGTTCAGGCGAGTTGAGCAGGTGGTTGCGACGTGCTCGGCAGGTGCTTCCGGCGTCTCCGGCACGTGTTTCTGGCACATCTGACTGGTGGTTCCGGCATGCCCAAATGTTGATTCCGGTCTGTCCGGTAGGTGGTTCCGGCGTGCACGGCACGTGGTTCTGGTACGTGTCAGAGGTGGTTGCGTATGCCCAACAGGTGATTCCGGACTGTCCGCCACGTGCTTCTGGCACGTCTGAGAGGTGGTTCCAACATGCCCGGCAGGTCATTTCGGAGAGTCGTCCAAGTGGTTCTGGCGTAGCCCGCAGGTGATTTTGGCGTGTCCGGCAGGTGGTTCCGCCGTGCTCGGCAGGTGGTTCAGGCATGGCCGTCACGTGGTTCCAGTCTGTCCAGGACGTGTTTCCAGCTTCTCCGGCAGGTGGTTCTGGTACGTCTGAGAGGTGGTTCCGCCATGGCTGGCAGGTGATTCCGGACCGTCCCCCAGGTGGTTCTGGCATAGCCAGCAGTTGATATTGGCCTGTCCGGCAGGTGGTTCCAGCGAGTCGAACAGGTGGCTCCGGCGTGCTCGGCAGGTGGTTCCGGTCTGTCCGGTAGGCGATTCCGGCGTGTCCGGCACGTGCTTCCGGCACGTCTGAGAGGTGGTTCCGGCATGCGCGACAGGTGATTTCGGAGTTTCCGCCAGGTGGTTCTGGCGTACCCGGCAGGTGATTTTGGCGTGTCCGGCAGGTGTTTCTGGCGAGTCGAGCAGGCGGCTCCGGCATGCTTGGCAGGTGCTTCCGGCGTCTCCGGCACGTGGTTCTGGTGTGTCTGAGAGCTGGTTCCGGCATGTCCGGCAGATGATTCCGGAGTGTCCGCCAAGTGGTTCTGGCATACCCGGCTGGTGATTTGGGCATGTCAGGTAGGTGGTTCCGGCGAGTCAAGCAGGTGGCTCCGGCGTGCTCGGCAGGTTGTTCAGACGGGTCTGGCAGGTGTTTTCCGTCTGTTCTGGGTGTGGTTCCAGCATCTCATGCACATGGTTCTGGCACGTCTGAGATGTGGTTCCGGCCGGCCCGACAGGTGTTTCCACAGTGTCCGCCAAGTGGTACTGGCGTAGTTGGCAGGTGATTTTGGCATGACCGGCAGGTGGTTCCAGCAAGCCCGGCAGGTGATTCCGAAGTGTTCCCCAACTGGTTGTGGCGTAGCCGGCAGGTGATTTCTGCGTGTCCGGCAGGTGGTTCTGGCGAGTCGAGCAGGTGGTTCCGGCGTGCTCGGCAGGTGCTTCCGGGGTCATTGGCACGTGGTTCTGGCATATCTGAGAGGTGGTTCCGGCATGCCCGGCAGGTGATTCCGGAGTGTTCGCCAAGTGTTTCCGGCGTAGCCGGCAGGTGATTTTGCATGTCCAGCAGTCGTTCCGGCGGGTCGAGCCGGTGGTTCCGGCGTGTCCGGCAGGTGGTTCCAGTCTGTCCGGCAGGTGGTTCTGTGGTGTCCGGCACGAGGTTCAGTCTGAGAGGCTGTGCCGGCATGCCCCTCACGTGATTCCGGCTTGTCCCCGAAGTGGTGCTGGTGTAGCGGGCAGGTGATTTTGGCGTGTCCGGCAGGTGGTTCAGGCGAGTTGAGCAGGTGGTTGCGACGTGCTCGGCAGGTGCTTCCGGCGTCTCCGGCACGTGTTTCTGGCACATCTGACTGGTGGTTCCGGCATGCCCAAAAGTTGATTCCGGTCTGTCCGGTAGGTGGTTCCGGCGTGCACGGCACGTGGTTCTGGTACGTGTCAGAGGTGGTTGCGTATGCCCAACAGGTGATTCCGGACTGTCCGCCACGTGCTTCTGGCACGTCTGAGAGGTGGTTCCAACATGCCCGGCAGGTCATTTCGGAGAGTCGTCCAAGTGGTTCTGGCGTAGCCCGCAGGTGATTTTGGCGTGACCGGCAGGTGGTTCCGCCGTGCTCGGCAGGTGGTTCAGGCATGGCCGTCACGTGGTTCCAACTGTCCAGGACGTGTTTCCAGCTTCTCCGGCAGGTGGTTCTGGTACGTCTGAGAGGTGGTTCCGCCATGGCTGGCAGGTGATTCCGGACCGTCCCCCAGGTGGTTCTGGCATAGCCAGCAGTTGATATTGGCCTGTCCGGCAGGTGGTTCCAGCGAGTCGAACAGGTGGCTCCGGCGTGCTCGGCAGGTGGTTCCGGTCTGTCCGGTAGGCGATTCCGGTGTGTCCGGCACGTGCTTCCGGCACGTCTGACAGGTGGTTCCGGCATGCGCGACAGGTGATTTCGGAGTGTCCGCCAGGTGGTTCTGGCGTACCCGGCAGGTGATTTTGGCGTGTCCGGCAGGTGTTTCTGGCGAGTCGAGCAGGTGGCTCCGGCATGCTCGGCAGGTGCTTCCGGCGTCTCCGGCACGTGGTTCTGGTGTGTCTGAGAGCTGGTTCCGGCATGTCCGGCAGATGATTCCGGAGTGTCCGCCAAGTGGTTCTGGCATACCCGGCTGGTGATTTGGGCATGTCAGGTAGGTGGTTCCGGCGAGTCGAGCAGGTGGCTCCGGCGTGCTCGGCAGGTTGTTCAGACGGGTCTGGCAGGTGTTTTCCGTCTGTTCTGGGTGTGGTTCCAGCATCTCATGCACATGGTTCTGGCACGTCTGAGATGTGGTTCCGGCCGGCCCGACAGGTGTTTCCACAGTGTCCGCCAAGTGGTACTGGCGTAGTTGGCAGGTGATTTTGGCATGACCGGCAGGTGGTTCCAGCAAGCCCGGCAGGTGATTCCGAAGTGTTCCCCAACTGGTTGTGGCGTAGCCGGCAGGTGATTTCTGCGTGTCCGGCAGGTGGTTCTGGCGAGTCGAGCAGGTGGTTCCGGCGTGCTCGGCAGGTGCTTCCGGGGTCATTGGCACGTGGTTCTGGCATATCTGAGAGGTGGTTCCGGCATGCCCGGCAGGTGATTCCGGAGTGTTCGCCAAGTGTTTCCGGCGTAGCCGGCAGGTGATTTTGCATGTCCAGCGGTCGTTCCGGCGGGTCGAGCCGGTGGTTCCGGCGTGTCCGGCAGGTGGTTCCGGTCTGTCCGGCAGGTGGTTCTGTGGTGTCCGGCACGAGGTTCAGTCTGAGAGGCTGTGCCGGCATGCCCCTCACGTGATTCCGGCTTGTCCCCGAAGTGGTGCTGGTGTAGCGGGCAGGTGATTTTGGCGTGTCCGGCAGGTGGTTCAGGCCAGTTGAGCAGGTGGTTGCGACGTGCTCGGCAGGTGCTTCCGGCGTCTCCGGCACGTGTTTCTGGCACATCTGACTGGTGGTTCCGGCATGCCCAAAAGTTGATTCCGGTCTGTCCGGTAGGTGGTTCCGGCGTGCACGGCACGTGGTTCTGGTACGTGTCAGAGGTGGTTGCGTATGCCCAACAGGTGATTCCGGACTGTCCGCCACGTGCTTCTGGCACGTCTGAGAGGTGGTTCCAACATGCCCGGCAGGTCATTTCGGAGAGTCGTCCAAGTGGTTCTGGCGTAGCCCGCAGGTGATTTTGGCGTGTCCGGCAGGTGGTTCCGCCGTGCTCGGCAGGTGGTTCAGGCATGGCCGTCACGTGGTTCCAGTCTGTCCAGGACGTGTTTCCAGCTTCTCCGGCAGGTGGTTCTGGTACGTCTGAGAGGTGGTTCCGCCATGGCTGGCAGGTGATTCCGGACCGTCCCCCAGGTGGTTCTGGCATAGCCAGCAGTTGATATTGGCCTGTCCGGCAGGTGGTTCCAGCGAGTCGAACAGGTGGCTCCGGCGTGCTCGGCAGGTGGTTCCGGTCTGTCCGGTAGGCGATTCCGGCGTGTCCGGCACGTGCTTCCGGCACGTCTGAGAGGTGGTTCCGGCATGCGCGACAGGTGATTTCGGAGTGTCCGCCAGGTGGTTCTGGCGTACCCGGCAGGTGATTTTGGCGTGTCCGGCAGGTGTTTCTGGCGAGTCGAGCAGGTGGCTCCGGCATGCTCGGCAGGTGCTTCCGGCGTCTCCGGCACGTGGTTCTGGTGTGTCTGAGAGCTGGTTCCGGCATGTCCGGCAGATGATTCCGGAGTGTCCGCCAAGTGGTTCTGGCATACCCGGCTGGTGATTTGGGCATGTCAGGTAGGTGGTTCCGGCGAGTCGAGCAGGTGGCTCCGGCGTGCTCGGCAGGTTGTTCAGACGGGTCTGGCAGGTGTTTTCCGTCTGTTCGGGGTGTGGTTCCAGCATCTCATGCACATGGTTCTGGCACGTCTGAGATGTGGTTCCGGCCGGCCCGACAGGTGTTTCCACAGTGTCCGCCAAGTGGTACTGGCGTAGTTGGCAGGTGATTTTGGCATGACCGGCAGGTGGTTCCAGCAAGCCCGGCAGGTGATTCCGAAGTGTTCCCCAACTGGTTGTGGCGTAGCCGGCAGGTGATTTCTGCGTGTCCGGCAGGTGGTTCTGGCGAGTCGAGCAGGTGGTTCCGGCGTGCTCGGCAGGTGCTTCCGGGGTCATTGGCACGTGGTTCTGGCATATCTGAGAGGTGGTTCCGGCATGCCCGGCAGGTGATTCCGGAGTGTTCGCCAAGTGTTTCCGGCGTAGCCGGCAGGTGATTTTGCATGTCCAGCGGTCGTTCCGGCGGGTCGAGCCGGTGGTTCCGGCGTGTGCGGCAGGTGGTTCCGGTCTGTCCGGCAGGTGGTTCTGTGGTGTCCGGCACGAGGTTCAGTCTGAGAGGCTGTGCCGGCATGCCCCTCACGTGATTCCGGCTTGTCCCCGAAGTGGTGCTGGTGTAGCGGGCAGGTGATTTTGGCGTGTCCGGCAGGTGGTTCAGGCGAGTTGAGCAGGTGGTTGCGACGTGCTCGGCAGGTGCTTCCGGCGTCTCCGGCACGTGTTTCTGGCACATCTGACTGGTGGTTCCGGCATGCCCAAAAGTTGATTCCGGTCTGTCCGGTAGGTGGTTCCGGCGTGCACGGCACGTGGTTCTGGTACGTCTCAGAGGTGGTTGCGTATGCCCAACAGGTGATTCCGGACTGTCCGCCACGTGCTTCTGGCACGTCTGAGAGGTGGTTCAAACATGCCCGGCAGGTCATTTCGGAGAGTCGTCCAAGTGGTTCTGGCGTACCCGGCAGGTGATTTTGGCGTGTCCGGCAGGTGTTCCTGGCGAGTCGAGAAGGTGGCTCCGGCATGCTCGGCAGGTGCTTCCGGCGTCTCCGACACTTGGTTCTGGTGTGTCTGAGAGCTGGTTCCGGCATGTCCGGCAGATGATTCCGGAGTGTCCGCCAAGTGGTTCTGGCATACCCAGCAGGTGATTTTGGCGTGTCAGGGAGGTGGTACCGGTGAGTGGAGCAGGTGGTTCCTGCGTGCTCAGCAGGTGGTTCAGGCGGTTCTGGCAGGTGGTATCCGTCTGTTCGGGGTGTGGTTCCAGCATCTCATGAACACGTTTCTGGCACGTCTGAGATGTGGTTCCAGCCGGCCCGACAGGTGTTTCCGCAGTGTCTGCCAAGCGGTTCTGGCGTAGTTGGCAGGTGATTTTGGCATGACTGGCAGGTGGTTCCAGCAAGCCTGGCAGGTGATTCCAAAGTGTCCACCAACTGGTTGTGGCGTAGCCGGCAGGTGATTTTTGCGTGATCGGCAGGTGGTTCTGGCGAGTCGAGCAGGTGGTTCCGGCGTGCTCGGCTGGTGCTGCCGGGGTCATTGGCACGGGGTCCTGGCATGTCAGAGAGGTGGTTCCTGCATGCCCGGCAAGTGATTCCGGAGTGTTCGCCAAGTGGTTCTGGCATAGTCGGCAGGTGATTTTGGCATGTCCGGCAGGTGGTTCAGGCGAGTTGAGCAGGTGGTTCCAACGTGCTTGGCAGGTGCTTCCGGCGTCTCAGGCACGTGTTTCTGGCACATCTGACAGGTGGTTCCGGCATGCCCAAAAGTTGATTCCGGTCTGTCCGGTAGGTGGTTCCGGCCTGCACGGCACGTGGTTCTGGTACGTGTCAGAGGTGGTTGCGCATGCCCAACAGGTGATTCCGGACTGTCCGCCACGTGCTTCTGGCACGTCTGAGAGGTGGTTCCAACATGCCCGGCAGGTCATTCCAGAGAGTCGTCCAAGTGGTTCTGGCGTAGCCCGCAGGTGATTTTGGCGTGACCGGCAGGTGGTTCCGTCGTGCTCGGCAGGTGGTTCAGGCATGGCCGTCACGTGGTTCCAGACTGTCCAGGACGTGTTTCCAGCTTCTCCGGCAGGTGGTTCTGGTACGTCTGAGAGGTGGTTCCGCCATGGCTGGCAGGTGATTCCGGACCGTCCCCCAGGTGGTTCTGGCATAGCCAGCAGTTGATATTGGCCTGTCCGGCAGGTGGTTCCAGCGAGTCGAACAGGTGGCTCCGGCGTGCTCGGCAGGTGGTTCCGGTCTGTCCGGTAGGTGATTCCGGCGTGTCCGGCACGTGCTTCCGGCACGTCTGACAGGTGGTTCCGGCATGCGCGACAGGTGATTTCGGAGTGTCCGCCAGGTGGTTCTGGCGTACCCGGCAGGTGATTTTGGCGTGTCCGGCAGGTGTTTGTGGCGAGTCGAGCAGGTGGCTCCGGCATGCTCGGCAGGTGCTTCCGGCGTCTCCGGCACGTGGTTCTGGTGTGTCTGAGAGCTGGTTCCGGCATGTCCGGCAGATGATTCCGGAGTGTCCGCCAAGTGGTTCTGGCATACCCGGCTGGTGATTTGGGCATGTCAGGTAGGTGGTTCCGGCGAGTCGAGCAGCTGGCTCCGGCGTGCTCGGCAGGTTGTTCAGACGGGTCTGGCAGGTGTTTTCCGTCTGTTCGGGGTGTGGTTCCAGCATCTCATGCACATGGTTCTGGCACGTCTGAGATGTGGTTCCGGCCGGCCCGACAGGTGTTTCCACAGTGTCCGCCAAGTGGTACTGGCGTAGTTGGCAGGTGATTTTGGCATGACCGGCAGGTGGTTCCAGCAAGCCCGGCAGGTGATTCCGAAGTGTTCCCCATCTGGTTGTGGCGTAGCCGGCAGGTGATTTCTGCGTGTCCGGCAGGTGGTTCTGGCGAGTCGAGCAGGTGGTTCCGGCGTGCTCGGCAGGTGCTTCCGGGGTCATTGGCACGTGGTTCTGGCATATCTGAGAGGTGGTTCCGGCATGCCCTGCAGGTGATTCCGGAGTGTTTGCCAAGTGTTTCCGGCGTAGCCGGCAGGTGAATTTGCATGTCCAGTGGTCGTTCCGGCGGGTCGAGCCGGTGGTTCCGGCGTGTCCGGCAGGTGGTTCCTGTCTGTCCGGCACGTGGTTCTGTGGTGTCCGGCACGAGGTTCAGTCTGAGAGGCTGTGCCGACATGCCCCTCACGTGATTTCGGCTTGTCCCCGAATTGGTGCTGGTGTAGCGGGCAGGTGATTTTGGAGTGTCCGGCAGGTGGTACAGGCGAGTTGAGCAAGTGGTTGCGACATGCTCGGCAGGTGCTTCCGGCGTCTCCGGCACGTGATTCTGGCACATCTGACTGGTGGTTCCGGCATGCCCAAAAGTTGATTCCGGTCTGTCCGGTAGGTGGTTCCGGCGTGCACGGCACGTGGTTCTGGTACGTCTCAGAGGTGGTTGCGTATGCCCAACAGGTGATTCCGGACTGTCCGACACGTGCTTCTGGCACGTCTGAGAGGTGGTTCCAACATGCCCTGCAGGTCATTTCGGAGAGTCGTCCAAGTGGTTCTGGCGTAGCCCGCAGGAGATTTTGGCGTGTCCGGCAGGTGGTTCCGCCGTGCTCGGCAGGTGGTTCAGGCATGGCCGTCACGTGGTTCCAGTCTGTCCAGGACGTGTTTCCAGCTTCTGCGGCAGGTGGTTCTGGTACGTCTGAGAGGTGGTTCCGCCATGGCTGGCAGGTGATCCCGGACTGTCCTCCAGGTGGTTCTGCCATAGCCAGCAGTTGATATTGGCCTGTCCGGAAGGTGGCTCCAGCGAGTCGAACAGGTGGCTCCGGCGTTCTTGGCAGGTGGTTCCGGTCTGTCCGGTAGGTGTTTCCGGCGTGTCCGGCACGTGCTTCCGGCACGTCTGAGAGGTGGTTCCGGCATGTGCGACAGGTGATTTCGGAGTGTCCGCCAGGTGGTTCTGGCGTACCCGGCAGGTGATTTTGGGGTGTCCGGCAGGTGTTTCTGGCGAGTCGAGCAGGTGGCTCCGGCATGCTCGGCAGGTGCTTCCGGCGTCTCCGGCACTTGGTTCTGGTGTGTCTGAGATCTGGTTCCGGCATGTCCGGCAGATGATTCCGGAGTGTCCACCAAGTGGTTCTGGCATTCCCAGCAGGTGCTTTTGGCGTGTCAGGTAGGTGGTACCGGTGAGTCGAGCAGGTGGTTCCGGCGTGCTCAGCAGGTGGTTCAGGCGGTTCTGGCAGGTGGTATCCGTCTGTTCGGGGTGTGGTTCCAGCATCTCATGAACACGTTTCTGGCACGTCTGAGATGTGGTTCCAGCCGGCCCGACAGGTGTTTCCGCAGTGTCCGCCAAGCGCTTCTGGCGTAGTTGGCAGGTGATTTTGGCATGACTGGCAGGTGGTTCCAGCAAGCCTGGCAGGTGATTCCAAAGTGTTCACCAACTGGTTGTGGCGTAGCCGGCAGGTGATTTTTGCGTGATCGGCAGGTGGTTCTGGCGAGTCGAGCAGGTGGTTCCGGCGTGCTCGGCTGGTGCTTCCGGGGTCATTGGCACGGGGTTCTGGCATGTCTGAGAGGTGGTTCCTGCATGCCCGGCAAGTGATTCCGGAGTGTTCGCCAAGTGGTTCTGGCATAGTCGGCAGGTGATTTTGGCATGTCCGGCAGGTGGTTCAGGCGAGTTGAGCAGGTGGTTCCAACGTGCTTGGCAGGTGCTTCCGGCGTCTCCGGCACGTGTTTGTGGCACATCTGACAGGTGGTTCCGGCATGCCCGAAAGGTGATTCCGGTCTGTCCGGTAGGTGGTTCCAGCCTGCACGGCATGTGGTTCTGGTACGTCTCAGAGGTGGTTGCGCATGCCCAACAGGTGATTCCGGACTGTCCGCCACATGGTTCTGGCACGTCTGAGAGGTGGTTCCGGCATGCCCGGCAGGTCATCCCAGAGAGTCCTCCAAGTGGTTCTGGCATAACACGCAGGTGATTTTGGCGTGTCTGGCAGGTTGTTCCGTTGTGCTTGGCAGGTGGTTCAGGCTTGGCCGGCAGGTGGTTCCAGACTGTCCAGGACGTGTTTCCAGCTTCTCCGGCAGGTGGTTCTGGTACGCCTGAGAGGTGGTTCCGCCATGGCTGGCAGGTGATTCCGGACCGTCCCCCAGGTGGTTCTGGCATAGCCAGCAGTTGATATTGGCCTGTCCGTCAGGTGGTTCCAGCGAGTCGAACAGGTGGATCCTGCGTGCTAGGCAGGTGGTTCCGGTCTGTCCGGTAGGCGATTCCGGCGTGTCCGGCACGTGCTTCCGGCACGTCTGAGAGGTGGTTCCGGCATGCGCGACAGGTGATTTCGGAGTGTCCGCCAGGTGGTTCTGGCGTACCCGGCAGGTGATTTTGGCGTGTCCGGCAGGTGTGTCTGGCGAGTCGAGCAGGTGGCTCCGGCATGCTCGGCAGGTGCTTCCGGCGTCTCCGGCACGTGGTTCTGGTGTGTCTGAGAGCTGGTTCTGGCATTTCCGGCAGATGATTCCGGAGTGTCCGCCAAGTGGTTCTGGCATACCCGGCTGGTGATTTGGGCATGTCAGTTAGGTGGTTCCGGCGAGTCGAGCAGGTGACTCCGGCGTGCTCGGCAGGTTGCTCAGACGGGTCTGGCAGGTGTTTTCCGTCTGTTCGGGGTGTGGTTCCAGCATCTCATGCACATGGTTCTGGCACGTCTGAGATGTGGTTCCGGCCAGCCCGACAGGTGTTTCCACAGTGTCCGCCAAGTGGTACTGGCGTAGTTGGCAGGTGATTTTGGCATGACCGGCAGGTGGTTCCAGCAAGCCCGGCAGGTGATTCCGAAGTGTTCCCCAACTGGTTGTGGCGTAGCCGGCAGGTGATTTCTGCGTGTCCGGCAGGTGGTTCTGGCGAGTCGAGCAGGTGGTTCCGGCGTGCTCGGCAGGTGCTTCCGGGGTCATTGGCACGTGGTTCTGGCATATCTGAGAGGTGGTTCCGGCATGCTCGGCAGGTGATTCCGGAGTGTTCGCCAAGTGTTTCCGGCGTAGCCGGCAGGTGATTTTGCATGTCCAGCGGTCGTTCCGGCGGGTCGAGCCGGTGGTTCCGGCGTGTCCGGCAGGTGGTTCCGGTCTGTCCGGCAGGTGGTTCTGTGGTGTCCGGCACGAGGTTCAGTCTGAGAGGCTGTGCCGGCATGCCCCTCACGTGATTCCGGCTTGTCCCCCAATTGGTGCTGGTGTAGCGGGCAGGTGATTTTGGCCTGTCCAGCAGGTGGTTCAGGCGAGTTGAGCAGTTGGTTGCGACGTGCTCGGCAGGTGCTTCCGGCGTCTCCGGCACGTGTTTCTGGCACATCTGACTGGTGGTTCCGGCATGCCCAAAAGTTGATTCCGGTCTGTCCGGTAGGTGGTTCCGGCGTGCACGGCACGTGGTTCTGGTACGTGTCAGAGGTGGTTGCGTATGCCCAACAGGTGATTCCGGACTGTCCGCCACGTGCTTCTGGCACGTCTGAGAGGTGGTTCCAACATGCCCGGCAGGTCATTTCGGAGAGTCGTCCAAGTGGTTCTGGCGTAGCCCGCAGGTGATTTTGGCGTGTCCGGCAGGTGGTTCCGCCGTGCTCGGCAGGTGGTTCAGGCATGGCCGTCACGTGGTTCCAGTCTGTCCAGGACGTGTTTCCAGCTTCTCCGGCAGGTGGTTCTGGTACGTCTGAGAGGTGGTTCCGCCATGGCTGGCTGGTGATTCCGGACCCTCCCCCATGTGGTTCTGGCATAGCCAGCAGTTGATATTGGCCTGTCCGGCAGGTGGTTCCAGCGAGTCGAACAGGTGGCTCCGGCGTGCTCGGCAGGTGGTTCCGGTCTGTCCGGTAGGCGATTCCGGCGTGTCCGGCATGTGCTTCGGCACGTCTGAGAGGTGGTTCCGGCATGCGCGACAGGTGATTTCGGAGTGTCCGCCAGGTGGTTCTGGCGTACCCGGCAGGTGATTTCTGCGTGTCCGGCAGGTGGTTCTGGCGAGTCGAGCAGGTGGCTCCGGCATGCTCGGCAGGTGCTTCCGGCGTCTCCGGCACGTGGTTCTGGTGTGTCTGAGAGCTGGTTCCGGCATGTCCGGCAGATGATTCCGGAGTGTCCGCCAAGTGGTTCTGGCATACCCGGCTGGTGATTTGGGCATGTCAGGTAGGTGGTTCCGGCGAGTCGAGCAGGTGGCTCCGGCGTGCTCGGCAGGTTGTTCAGACGGGTCTGGCAGGTGTTTTCCGTCTGTTCGGGGTGTGGTTCCAGCATCTCATGCACATGGTTCTGGCACGTCTGAGATGTGGTTCCGGCCGGCCCGACAGGTGTTTCCACAGTGTCCGCCAAGTGGTACTGGCGTAGTTGGCAGGTGATTTTGGCATGACCGGCAGGTGGTTCCAGCAAGCCCGGCAGGTGATTCCGAAATGTTCCCCAACTGGTTGTGGCGTAGCCGGCAGGTGATTTCTACGTGTCCGGCAGGTGGTTCTGGCGAGTCGAAGAGGTGCCTCCGGCGTTCTTGGCAGGTGGTTCCGGTCTGTCTGGTAGGCGATTCCGGCGTGTCTGGCACGTGCTTCCGTCACGTCTGAGAGGTGGTTCCGGCATGCGCGACAGGTGATTTCGGAGTGTCCGCCAGGTGGTTCTGGCGTACCCGGCAGGTGATTTCTGCGTGTCCGGCAGGTGGTTCTGGCGAGTCAAGCAGGTGGTTCCGGCGTGCTCGGCAGGTGCTTCCGGGATCATTGGCGCGTGGTTCTGGCATATCTGAGAGGTGGTTACGGCATGCCCGGCAGGTGATTCCGGAGTGTTCGCCAAGTGTTTCCGGCGTAGCCGGCAGGTGATTTTGCATGTCCAGCGGTCGTTCCGGCGGGTCGAGCCGGTGGTTCCGGCGTATCCGGCAGGTGGTTGTGTGGTGTCCGGCACGAGGTTCAGTCTGAGAGGCTGTGCCGGCATGCCCCTCACGTGATTCCGGCTTGTCCCCGAAGTGGTGCTGGTGTAGCAGGCAGGTGATTTTGGCGTGTCCGGCAGGTGGTTCCAGCGAGTCGAACAGGTGGCTCCGGCGTTCGTGGCAGGTGTTTCCGGTCTGTCCGGTAGGTGTTTCCGGCGTGTCTGGCACGTGCTTCCGGCACGTCTGAGAGGTGGTTCCGGCATGCGCGGCAGGTGATTCCATAGTGTCCGCCAGGTGGTTCTGGCATACCCGGCAGGTGATTTTGGCATGTCCGGCAGGTGTTTCTGGCGAGTCGAGCAGGTGGCTCCGGCATGCTCGGCAGGTGCTTCCGGCGTCTCCGGCACTTGGTTCTGGTGTGTCTGAGAGCTGGTTCCGGCATGTCCGGCAGATGATTCCGGGGTGTCCGCCAAGTGGTTCTGGCATACCCAGCAGGTGATTTTGGCGTGTCAGGGAGGTGGTACCGGTGAGTCGAGCAGGTGGTTCCGGCGTGCTCAGCAGGTGGTTCAGGCGGTTCTGGCAGGTGGTATCCGTCTGTTCGGGGTGTGGTTCCAGCATCTCATGAACACCTTTCTGGCACGTCTGAGATGTGGTTCCAGCCGGCCCGACAGGTGTTTCCCCAGTGTCCGCCAAGCGCTTCTGGCGTAGTTGGCAGGTGATTTTGGCAAGACTGGCAGGTGGTTCCAGCAAGCCTGGCAGGTGATTCCAAAGTGTTCACCAACTGGTTGTGGCGTAGCCGGCAGGTGATTTTTGCGTGATCGGCAGGTGGTTCTGGCGAGTCGAGCAGGTGGTTCCGGCGTGCTCGGCTGGTGCTTCCGGGGTCATTGGCACGGGGTTCTGGCCTGTCTGAGAGGTGGTTCCTGCATGTCTGGCAAGTGATTCCGGAGTGTTCGCCAAGTGGTTCTGGCATAGTCGGCAGGTGATTTTGGCATGTCCGGCAGGTGGTTCAGGCCAGTTGAGCAGGTGGTTGCGACGTGCTCGTCAGGTGCTTCCGGCGTCTCCGGCACGTGTTTCTGGCACATCTGACTGGTGGTTCCGGCATGTCCAAAAGTTGATTCCGGTCTGTCCGGTAGGTGGTTCCAGCCTGCACGGCATGTGGTTCTGGTACGTCTCAGAGGTGGTTGCGCATCCCCAACAGGTGATTCCGGACTGTCCGCCACATGGTTCTGGCACGTGTGAGAGGTGGTTCCGGCATGCCCGGCAGGTCATCCCAGAGAGTCCTCCTAGTGGTTCTGGCATAACACGCAGGTGATTTTGGCGTGTCTGGCAGGTTGTTCCGTTGTGCTTGGCAGGTGGTTCAGGCTTGGCCTGCAGGTTGTTCCAGACTGTCCAGGACGTGTTTCCAGCTTCTCCGGCAGGTGGTTCTGGTACGTGTGAGAGGTGGTTCCGCCATGGCTGGCAGGTGATTCCGGACCGTCCCCAGGTGGTTCTGGCATAGCCAGCAGTTGATATTGGCCTGTCCGGCAGGTGTTTCCAGCGAGTCGAACAGGTGGCTCCGGCGTGCTCGGCAGGTGTTTCCGGTCTGTCCGGTAGGCGATTCCGGCGTGTCCGGCACGTGCTTCCGGCACGTCTGAGAGGTGGTTCCGGCATGCGCGACAGGTGATTTCGGAGTGTCCGCCAGGTGGTTCTGGCGTACCCGGCAGGTGATTTTGGCGTGTCCGGCAGGTGTTTCTGGCGAGTCGAGCAGGTGGCTCCGGCATGCTCGGCAGGTGCTTCCGGCGTCTCCGGCACGTGGTTCTGGTGTGTCTGAGAGCTGGTTCCGGCATGTCCGGCAGATGATTCCGGAGTGTCCGCCAAGTGGTTCTGGCATACCCGGCTGGTGATTTGGGCATGTCAGGTAGGTGGTTCCGGCGAGTCGAGCAGGTGGCTCCGGCGTGCTCGGCAGGTTGTTCAGACGGGTCTGGCAGGTGTTTTCCGTCTGTTCGGGGTGTGGTTCCAGCATCTCATGCACATGGTTCTGGCACGTCTGAGATGTGGTTCCGGCCGGCCCGACAGGTGTTTCCACAGTGTCCGCCAAGTGGTACTGGCGTAGTTGGCAGGTGATTTTGGCATGACCGGCAGGTGGTTCCAGCAAGCCCGGCAGGTGATTCCGAAGTGTTCCCCAACTGGTTGTGGCGTAGCCGGCAGGTGATTTCTGCGTGTCCGGCAGGTGGTTCTGGCGAGTCGAGCAGGTGGTTCCGGCGTGCTCGGCAGGTGCTTCCGGGGTCATTGGCACGTGGTTCTGGCATATCTGAGAGGTGGTTCCGGCATGCCCGGCAGGTGATTCCGGAGTGTTCGCCAAGTGTTTCCGGCGTAGCCGGCAGGTGATTTTGCATGTCCAGCGGTCGTTCCGGCGGGTCGAGCCGGTGGTTCCGGCGTGTGCGGCAGGTGGTTCCGGTCTGTCCGGCAGGTGGTTCTGTGGTGTCCGGCACGAGGTTCAATCTGAGAGGCTGTGCCGGCATGCCCCTCACGTGATTCCGGCTTGTCCCCGAAGTGGTGCTGGTGTAGCGGGCAGGTGATTTTGGCGTGTCCGGCAGGTGGTTCAGGCGAGTTGAGCAGGTGGTTGCGACATGCTCGGCAGGTGCTTCCGGCGTCTCCGGCACGTGTTTCTGGCACATCTGACTGGTGGTTCCGGCATGCCCAAAAGTTGATTCCGGTCTCTCCGCTAGGTGGTTCCGGCGTGCACGGCACGTGGTTCTGGTACGTGTCAGAGGTGGTTGCGTATGCCCAACAGGTGATTCCGGACTGTCCGCCACGTGCTTCTGGCACGTCTGAGAGGTGGTTCCAACATGCCCGGCAGGTCATTTCGGAGAGTCGTCCAAGTGGTTCTGGCGGAGCCCGCAGGTGATTTTGGCGTGTCCGGCAGGTGGTTCCGCCGTGCTCGGCAGGTGGTTCAGGCATCGCCGTCACGTGGTTCCAGTCTGTCCAGGACGTGTTTCCAGCTTCTCCGGCAGGTGGTTCTGGTACGTCTGAGAGGTGGTTCCGCCATGGCTGGCAGGTGATCCCGGACTGTCCCCCAGGTGGTTCTGGCATAGCCAGCAGTTGATATTGGCCTGTCCAGCAGGTGGTTAAAGCGAGTCGAACAGGTGGCTCCGGCGTTCTTGGCAGGTGGTTCCGGTCTGTCCGGTAGGTGTTTCCGGCGTGTCTGGCACGTGCTTCCGGCACGTCTGAGAGGTGGTTCCGGCATGCGCGGCAGGTGATTCCGTAGTGTCCGCCAGGTGGTTGTGGCATACCCGACAGGTGATTTTGGCGTGTCCGGCAGGTGTTTCTGGCGAGTCGAGCAGGTGGCTCCGGCATGCTCGGCAGGTGCTTCCGGCGTCTCCGGCACTTGGTTCTGGTGTGTCTGAGAGCTGGTTCCGGCATGTCCGGCAGATGATTCCGGAGTGTCTGCCAAGTGGTTCTGGCGTACCCAGCAGGTGATTTTGGCGTGTCAGGGAGGTGGTACCGGTGAGTCGAGCAGGTGGTTCCGGCGTGCTCAGCAAGTGGTTCAGGCGGTTCTGGCAGGTGGTATCCCTCTGTTCGGGGTGTGGTTCCAGCATCTCATGAACACGTTTCTGGCACGTCTGAGATGTGGTTCCGGCCGGCCCGACAGGTGTTTCCACAGTGTCCGCCAAGTGGTACTGGCGTAGTTGGCAGGTGATTTTGGCATGACCGGCAGGTGGTTCCAGCAAGCCCGGCAGGTGATTCCGAAGTGTTCCCCAACTGGTTGTGGCGTAGCCGGCAGGTGATTTCTGCGTGTCCGGCAGGTGGTTCTGGCGAGTCGAGCAGGTGGTTCCGGCGTGCTCGGCAGGTGCTTCCGGGGTCATTGGCACGTGGTTCTGGCATATCTGAGAGGTGGTTCCGGCATGCCCGGCAGGTGATTCCGGAGTGTTCGCCAAGTGTTTCCGGCGTAGCCGGCAGGTGATTTTGCATGTCCAGCGGTCGTTCCGGCGGGTCGAGCCGGTGGTTCCGGCGTGTCCGGCAGGTGGTTCTGTGGTGTCCGGCACGAGGTTCAGTCTGAGAGGCTGTGCCGGCATGCCGCTCACGTGATTCCGGCTTGTCCCTGAAGTGGTGCTGGTGTAGCGGGCAGGTGATTTTGGCGTGTCCGGCAGGTGGTTCCAGCGAGTCGAGCACGTGGCTCCGGCGTTTGTGGCAGGTGGTTCCGGTCTGTCCGGTAGGTGTTTCCGGCGTGTCTGGCACGTGCTTCCGGCACGTCTGATACGTGGTTCCGGCATGCGCGGCAGGTGATTCCGTAGTGTCCGCCAGGTGGTTCTGGCATACCCGGCAGGTGATTTTGGCGTGTCCGGCAGGTGTTCCTGGCGAGTCGAGCAGGTGGCTCCGGCATGCTCGGCAGGTGCTTCCGGCATCTCCGGCACGTGGTTTTGGTGTGTCTGAGAGCTGGTTCCGGCATGTCCGGCAGATGATTCCGGAGTGTCCGCCAAGTGGTTCTGGCATACCCGGCTGGTGATTTGGGCATGTCAGGTAGGTGGCTCCGGCGAGTCGAGCAGGTGGCTCCGGCGTGCTCGGCAGGTTGTTCAGACGGGTCTGGCAGGTGTTTTCCGTCTGTTCGGGGTGTGGTTCCAGCATCTCATGCACATGGTTCTGGCACGTCTGAGATGTGGTTCCGGCCGGCCCGACAGGTGTTTCCACAGTGTCCGCCAAGTGGTACTGGCGTAGTTGGCAGGTGATTTTGGCATGACCGGCAGGTGGTTCCAGCAAGCCCGGCAGGTGATTCCGAAGTGTTCCCCAACTGGTTGTGGCGTAGCCGGCAGGTGATTTCTGCGTGTCCGGCAGGTGGTTCTGGCGAGTCGAGCAGGTGGTTCCGGCGTGCTCGGCAGGTGCTTCCGGGGTCATTGGCACGTGGTTCTGGCATATCTGAGAGGTGGTTCCGGCATGCCCGGCAGGTGATTCCGGAGTGTTCGCCAAGTGTTTCCGGCGTAGCCGGCAGGTGATTTTGCATGTCCAGCGGTCGTTCCGGCGGGTCGAGCCGGTGGTTCCGGCGTGTGCGGCAGGTGGTTCCGGTCTGTCCGGCAGGTGGTTCTGTGGTGTTCGGCACGAGGTTCAGTCTGAGAGGCTGTGCCGGCATGCCCCTCACGTGATTCTGGCTTGTCCCCGAAGTGGTGCTGGTGTAGCGGGCAGGTGATTTTGGCGTGTCCGGCAGGTGGTTCAGGCGAGTTGAGCAGGTGGTTGCGACGTGCTCGGCAGGTGCTTCCGGCGTCTCCGGCACGTGTTTCTGGCACATCTGACTGGTGGTTCCGGCATGCCCAGAAGTTGATTCCGGTCTATCCGGTAGGTGGTTCCGGCGTGCACGGCACGTGGTTCTGGTACATGTCAGAGGTGGTTGCGTATGCCCAACAGGTGATTCCGGACTGTCCGCCACGTGCTTCTGGCACGTCTGAGAGGTGGTTCCAACATGCCCGGCAGGTCATTTCGGAGAGTCGTCCAAGTGGTTCTGGCGTAGCCCGCAGATGATTTTGGCGTGTCCGGCAGGTGGTTCCGCCGTGCTCGGCAGGTGGTTCAGGCATGGCCGTCACGTGGTTCCAGTCTGTCCAGGACGTGTTTCCAGCTTCTCCGGCAGGTGGTTCTGGTACGTCTGAGAGGTGGTTCCGCCATGGCTGGCAGGTGATCCCGGACCGTCCCCCAGGTGGTTCTGGCATAGCCAGCAGTTGATATTGGCCTGTCCGGCAGGTGGTTCCAGCGAGTCGAACAGGTGGCTCCGGCGTTCTTGGCAGGTGGTCCCGGTCTGTCCGGTAGGTGTTTCCGGCGTGTCTGGCACGTCCTTCCGTCACGTCTGAGAGGTGTTTCCGGCATGCGCGGCAGGTGATTCCGTAGTGTCCGCCAGGTGGTTCTGGCATACCCGGCAGGTGATTTTGGCGTGTCCGGAAGGTGTTTCTGGCGAGTCGAGCAGGTGGCTCCGGCATGCTCGGCAGGTGCTTCCGGCGTCTCCGGCACTTGGTTCTGGTGTGTCTGAGAGCTGGTTCCGGCTAGTCCGGCAGATGATTCCGGAGTGTCCGCCAAGTGGTTCTGGCATACCCAGCAGGTGATTTTGGCGTGTCAGGGAGGTGGTACCGGTGAGTCGAGCAGGTGGTTCCGGCGTGCTCAGCAGCTGGTTCAGGCGGTTCTGGCAGGTGGTATCCGTCTGTTCGGGGTGTGGTTCCATCATCTCATGAACACGTTTCTGGCACGTCTGAGATGTGGTTCCAGCCGGCCCGACAGTTGTTTCCGCAGTGTCCGCCAAGCGGTTCTGGCGTAGTTGGCAGGTGATTTTGGCATGACTGGCAGGTGGTTCCAGCAAGCCTGGCAGGTGATTCCAAAGTGTTCACCAACTGGTTGTGGCGTAGCCGGCAGGTGATTTTTGCGTGATCGGCAGGTGGTTCTGGCGAGTCGAGCAGGTGGTTCCGGCGTGCTCGGCTGGGGCTTCCGGGGTCATTGGCACGGGGTTTTGGCATGTCTGAGAGGTGGTTCCTGCATGCCCGGCAAGTGATTCCGGAGTGTTCGCCAAGTGGTTCTGGCATAGTCGGCAGGTGATTTTGGCATGTCCGGCAGGTGGTTCAGGCGAGTTGAGCAGGTGGTTCCAACGTGCTTGGCAGGTGCTTCCGGCGTCTCCGGCACGTGTTTCTGGCACATCTGACAGGTGGTTCCGGCATGCCCGAAAGGTGATTCCGGTCTGTCCGGTAGGTGGTTCCAGCCTGCACGGCATGTGGTTCTGGTACGTCTCAGAGGTGGTTGCGCATCCCCAACAGGTGATTCCGGACAGTCCGCCACGTGCTTCTGGCACGTCTGAGAGGTGGTTCCGGCATGCCCGGCAGGTCATCCCAGAGAGTCCTCCAAGTGGTTCTGGCATAACACGCAGGTGATTTTGGCGTGTCTGGCAGGTTGTTCCGTTGTGCTTGGCAGGTGGTTCAGGCTTGGCCGGCAGGTGGTTCCAGACTGTCCAGGACGTGTTTCCAGCTTCTCCGGCAGGTGGTTCTGGTACGTCTGAGAGGTGGTTCCGCCATGGCTGGCAGGTGATTCCGGACCGTCCCCAGGTGGTTCTGGCATAGCCAGCAGTTGATATTGGCCTGTCCGGCAGGTGTTTCCAGCGAGTCGAACAGGTGGCTCCGGCGTGCTCGGCAGGTGTTTCCGGTCGGTCCGGTAGGCGATTCCGGCGTGTCCGGCACGTGCTTCCGGCACGTCTGAGAGGTGGTTCCGGCATGCGCGACAGGTGGTTTCGGAGTGTCCGCCAGGTGCTTCTGGCGTACCCGGCAGGTGATTTTGGCGTGTCCGGCAGGTGTTTCTGGCGAGTCGAACAGGTGGCTCCGGCATGCTCGGCAGGTGCTTCCGGCGTCTCCGGCACGTGGTTCTGGTGTGTCTGAGAGCTGGTTCCGGCATGTCCGGCAGATGTTTCCAGAGTGTCCGCCAAGTGGTTCTGGCATACCCGGCTGGTGATTTGGGCATGTCAGGTAGGTGGTTCCGGCGAGTCGAGCAGGTGGCTCCGGCGTGCTCGGCAGGTTGTTCAGACGGGTCTGGCAGGTGTTTTCCGTCTGTTCGGGGTGTGGTTCCAGCATCTCATGCACATGGTTCTGGCACGTCTGAGGTGTGGTTCCGGCCGGCCCGACAGGTGTTTCCACAGTGTCCGCCAAGTGGTACTGGCGTAGTTGGCAGGTGATTTTGGCATGACCGGCAGGTGGTTCCAGCAAGCCCGGCAGGTGATTCCGAAGTGTTCCCCAACTGGTTGTGGCGTAGCCGGCAGGTGATTTCTGCGTGTCCGGCAGGTGGTTCTGGCGAGTCGAGCAGGTGGTTCCGGCGTGCTCGGCAGGTGCTTCCGGGGTCATTGGCACGTGGTTCTGGCATATCTGAGAGGTGGTTCCGGCATGCCCGGCAGGTGATTCCGGAGTGTTCGCCAAGTGTTTCCGGCGTAGCCGGCAGGTGATTTTGCATGTCCAGCGGTCGTTCCGGTGGGTCGAGCCGGTGCTTCCGGCGTGTCCGGCAGGTGGTTCCGGTCTGTCCGGCAGGTGGTTCTGTGGTGTCCGGCACGAGGTTCAGTCTGAGAGGCTGTGCCGGCATGCCCCTCACGTGATTCCGGCTTGTCCCCGAATTGGTGCTGGTGTAGCGGGCAGGTGATTTTGGCCTGTCCTGCAGGTGGTTCAGGCGAGTTGAGCAGGTGGTTGCGACGTGCTCGGCAGGTGCTTCCGGCGTCTCCGGCACGTGTTTCTGGCACATCTGACTGGTGGTTCCGGCATGCCCAAATGTTGATTCCGGTCTGTCCGGTAGGTGGTTCCGGCGTGCACGGCACGTGGTTCTGGTACGTGTCAGAGGTGGTTGCGTATGCCCAACAGGTGATTCCGGACTGTCCGCCACGTGCTTCTGGCACGTCTGAGAGGTGGTTCCAACATGCCCGGCAGGTCATTTCGGAGAGTCGTCCAAGTGGTTCTGGCGTAGCCCGCAGGTGATTTTGGCGTGACCGGCATTTGGTTCCGCCGTGCTCGGCAGGTGGTTCAGGCATGGCCGTCACGTGGTTCCAGTCTGTCCAGGACGTGTTTCCAGCTTCTCCGGCAGGTGGTTCTGGTACGTCTGAGAGGTGGTTCCGCCATGGCTGGCAGGTGATTCCGGACCGTCCCCCAGGTGGTTCTGGCATAGCCAGCAGTTGATATTGGCCTGTCCGGCAGGTGGTTCTAGCGAGTCGAACAGGTGGCTCCGGCGTGCTCGGCAGGTGGTTCCGGTCTGTCCGGTAGGCGATTCCGGCGTGTCCGGCACGTGCTTCCGGCACGTCTGTGAGGTGGTTCCGGCATGCGCGACAGGTGATTTCGGAGTTTCCGCCATGTGGTTCTGGCGTACCCGGCAGGTGATTTCTGCGTGTCCGGCAGGTGGTTCTGGCGAGTCGAGCAGGTGGTTCCGGCGTGCTCGGCAGGTGCTTCCGGGGTCATTGGCACGTGGTTCTGGCATATCTGAGAGGTGGTTCCGGCATGCCCGGCAGGTGATTCCGGAGTGTTCGCCAAGTGTTTCCGGCGTAGCCGGCAGGTGATTTTGCATGTCCAGCGGTCGTTCCGGCGGGTCGAGCCGGTGGTTCCGGCGTGTCCGGCAGGTGGTTCCGGTCTGTCCGGTAGGTGATTCCGGCGTGTCCGGCACGTGTTTCTGGCACATCTGACAGGTGGTTCCGGCATGCCCGAAAGGTGATTCCGGGCTGTCCGGTAGGTGGTCCCAGCCTGCACGGCATGTGGTTCTGGTATGTCTCAGAGGTGGTTGCGCATGCCCAACAGGTGATTCCGGACTGTCCGCCACATGGTTCTGGCACGTGTGAGAGGTGGTTCCGGCATGCCCGGCAGGTCATTTCGGAGAGTCGTCCAAGTGGTTCTGGCGTAGCCGGCAGGTGATTTTGTCGTGTCCGGCAGGTGGTTCCGCCGTGCTCGGCAGGTGGTTCAGGCATGGCCGTCACGTGGTTCCAGTCTGTCCAGGACGTGTTTCCAGCTTCTCCGGCAGGTGGTTCTGGTACGTCTGAGAGGTGGTTCCGCCATGGCTGGCAGGAGATTCCGGACCGTCCCCAGGTGGTTCTGGCATAGCCAGCAGTTGATATTGGCCTGTCCGGCAGGTGGTTCCAGCGAGTCGAACAGGTGGATCCTGCGTGCTAGGCAGGTGGTTCCGGTCTGTCCGGTAGGCGATTCCGGCGTGTCCGGCACGTGCTTCCGGCACGTCTGAGAGGTGGTTCCGGCATGCGCGACAGGTGATTTCGGAGTGTCCGATAGGTGGTTCTGGCGTACCCGGCAGGTGATTTTGGCGTGTCCGGCAGGTGTGTCTGGCGAGTCGAGCAGGTGGCTCCGGCATGCTCGGCAGGTGCTTCCGGCGTCTCCGGCACGTGGTTCTGGTGTGTCTGAGAGCTGGTTCTGGCATTTCCGGCAGATGATTCCGGAGTGTCCGCCAAGTGGTTCTGGCATACCCGGCTGGTGATTTGGGCATGTCAGTTAGGTGGTTCCGGCGAGTCGAGCAGGTGACTCCGGCGTGCTCGGCAGGTTGCTCAGACGGGTCTGGCAGGTGTTTTCCGTCTGTTCGGGGTGTGGTTCCAGCATCTCATGCACATGGTTCTGGCACGTCTGAGATGTGGTTCCGGCCAGCCCGACAGGTGTTTCCACAGTGTCCGCCAAGTGGTACTGGCGTAGTTGGCAGGTGATTTTGGCATGACCGGCAGGTGGTTCCAGCAAGCCCGGCAGGTGATTCCGAAGTGTTCCCCAACTGGTTGTGGCGTAGCCGGCAGGTGATTTCTGAGTGTCCGGCAGGTGGTTCTGGCGAGTCGAGCAGGTGGTTCCGGCGTGCTCGGCAGGTGCTTCCGGGGTCATTGGCACGTGGTTCTGGCATATCTGAGAGGTGGTTCCGGCATGCTCGGCAGGTGATTCCGGAGTGTTCGCCAAGTGTTTCCGGCGTAGCCGGCAGGTGATTTTGCATGTCCAGCGGTCGTTCCGGCGGGTCGAGCCGGTGGTTCCGGCGTGTCCGGCAGGTGGTTCCGGTCTGTCCGGCAGGTGGTTCTGTGGTGTCCGGCACGAGGTTCAGTCTGAGAGGCTGTGCCGGCATGCCCCTCACGTGATTCCGGCTTGTCCCCGAATTGGTGCTGGTGTAGCGGGCAGGTGATTTTGGCCTGTCCAGCAGGTGGTTCAGGCGAGTTGAGCAGTTGGTTGCGACGTGCTCGGCAGGTGCTTCCGGCGTCTCCGGCACGTGTTTCTGGCACATCTGACTGGTGGTTCCGGCATGCCCAAAAGTTGATTCCGGTCTGTCCGGTAGGTGGTTCCGGCGTGCACGGCACGTGGTTCTGGTACGTGTCAGAGGTGGTTGCGTATGCCCAACAGGTGATTCCGGACTGTCCGCCACGTGCTTCTGGCACGTCTGAGAGGTGGTTCCAACATGCCCGGCAGGTCATTTCGGAGAGTCGTCCAAGTGGTTCTGGCGTAGCCCGCAGGTGATTTTGGCGTGTCCGGCAGGTGGTTCCGCCGTGCTCGGCAGGTGGTTCAGGCATGGCCGTCACGTGGTTCCAGTCTGTCCAGGACGTGTTTCCAGCTTCTCCGGCAGGTGGTTCTGGTACGTCTGAGAGGTGGTTCCGCCATGGCTGGCTGGTGATTCCGGACCCTCCCCCATGTGGTTCTGGCATAGCCAGCAGTTGATATTGGCCTGTCCGGCAGGTGGTTCCAGCGAGTCGAACAGGTGGCTCCGGCGTGCTCGGCAGGTGGTTCCGGTCTGTCCGGTAGGCGATTCCGGCGTGTCCGGCATGTGCTTCGGCACGTCTGAGAGGTGGTTCCGGCATGCGCGACAGGTGATTTCGGAGTGTCCGCCAGGTGGTTCTGGCGTACCCGGCAGGTGATTTCTGCGTGTCCGGCAGGTGGTTCTGGCGAGTCGAGCAGGTGGCTCCGGCATGCTCGGCAGGTGCTTCCGGCGTCTCCGGCACGTGGTTCTGGTGTGTCTGAGAGCTGGTTCCGGCATGTCCGGCAGATGATTCCGGAGTGTCCGCCAAGTGGTTCTGGCATACCCGGCTGGTGATTTGGGCATGTCAGGTAGGTGGTTCCGGCGAGTCGAGCAGGTGGCTCCGGCGTGCTCGGCAGGTTGTTCAGACGGGTCTGGCAGGTGTTTTCCGTCTGTTCGGGGTGTGGTTCCAGCATCTCATGCACATGGTTCTGGCACGTCTGAGATGTGGTTCCGGCCGGCCCGACAGGTGTTTCCACAGTGTCCGCCAAGTGGTACTGGCGTAGTTGGCAGGTGATTTTGGCATGACCGGCAGATGGTTCCAGCAAGCCCGGCAGGTGATTCCGAAGTGTTCCCCAACTGGTTGTGGCGTAGCCGGCAGGTGATTTCTGCGTGTCCGGCAGGTGGTTCTGGCGAGTCGAGCAGGTGGTTCCGGCGTGCTCGGCAGGTGCTTCCGGGGTCATTGGCACGTGGTTCTGGCATATCTGAGAGGTGGTTCCGGCATGCCCGGCAGGTGATTCCGGAGTGTTCGCCAAGTGTTTCCGGCGTAGCCGGCAGGTGATTTTGCATGTCCAGTGGTCGTTCCGGCGGGTCGAGCCGGTGGTTCCGGCGTGTCCGGCAGGTGGTTCCGGTCTGTCCGGCAGGTGGTTCTGTGGTGTCCGGCACGAGGTTCAGTCTGAGAGGCTGTGCCGGTATGCTCCTCACGTGATTCCGGCTTGTCCCCAAAGTGGTGCTGGTGTAGCGGGCAGGTGATTTTGGCCTGTCCAGCAGGTGGTTCAGGCGAGTTGAGCAGGTGGTTGCGACGTGCTCGGCAGGTGCTTCCGGCGTCTCCGGCACGTGTTTCTGGCACATCTGACTGGTGGTTCCGGCATGCCCAAAAGTTGATTCCGGTCTCTCCGGTAGGTGGTTCCCGCGTGCACGGCACGTGGTTCTGGTACGTGTCAGAGGTGGTTGCGTATGCCCAACAGGTGATTCCGGACTGTCCGCCACGTGCTTCTGGCACGTCTGAGAGGTGGTTCCAACATGCCCGGCAGGTCATTTCGGAGGGTCGTCCAAGTGGTTCTGGCGTAGCCCGCAGGTGATTTTGGCGTGTCCGGCAGGTGGTTCCGCCGTGCTCGGCAGGTGGTTCAGGCATGGCCGTCACGTGGTTCCAGTCTGTCCAGAACGTGTTTCCAGCTTCTCCGGCAGGTGGTTCTGGTACGTCTGAGAGGTGGTTCCGCCATGGTTGGCAGGTGATCCCGGACCGTCCCCCAGGTGGTTCTGGCATAGCCAGCAGTTGATATTGGCCTGTCCGGCAGGTGGTTCCAGCGAGTCGAAGAGGTGGCTCCGGCGTTCTTGGCAGGTGGTTCCGGTCTGTCTGGTAGGCGATTCCGGCGTGTCTGGCACGTGCTTCCGTCACGTCTGAGAGGTGGTTCCGGCATGCGCGACAGGTGATTTCGGAGTGTCCGCCAGGTGGTTCTGGCGTACCCGGCAGGTGATTTCTGCGTGTCCGGCAGGTGGTTCTGGCGAGTCAAGCAGGTGGTTCCGGCGTGCTCGGCAGGTGCTTCCGGGATCATTGGCGCGTGGTTCTGGCATATCTGAGAGGTGGTTCCGGCATGCCCGGCAGGTGATTCCGGAGTGTTCGCCAAGTGTTTCCGGCGTAGCCGGCAGGTGATTTTGCATGTCCAGCGGTCGTTCCGGCGGGTCGAGCCGGTGGTTCCGGCGTATCCGGCAGGTGGTTGTGTGGTGTCCGGCACGAGGTTCAGTCTGAGAGGCTGTGCCGGCATGCCCCTCACGTGATTCCGGCTTGTCCCCGAAGTGGTGCTGGTGTAGCAGGCAGGTGATTTTGGCGTGTCCGGCAGGTGGTTCCAGCGAGTCGAACAGGTGGCTCCGGCGTTCGTGGCAGGTGTTTCCGGTCTGTCCGGTAGGTGTTTCCGGCGTGTCTGGCACGTGCTTCCGGCACGTCTGAGAGGTGGTTCCGGCATGCGCGGCAGGTGATTCCGTAGTGTCCGCCAGGTGGTTCTGGCATACCCGGCAGGTGATTTTGGCATGTCCGGCAGGTGTTTCTGGCGAGTCGAGCAGGTGGCTCCGGCATGCTCGGCAGGTGCTTCCGGCGTCTCCGGCACTTGGTTCTGGTGTGTCTGAGAGCTGGTTCCGGCATGTCCGGCAGATGATTCCGGGGTGTCCGCCAAGTGGTTCTGGCATACCCAGCAGGTGATTTTGGCGTGTCAGGGAGGTGGTACCGGTGAGTCGAGCAGGTGGTTCCGGCGTGCTCAGCAGGTGGTTCAGGCGGTTCTGGCAGGTGGTATCCGTCTGTTCGGGGTGTGGTTCCAGCATCTCATGAACACCTTTCTGGCACGTCTGAGATGTGGTTCCAGCCGGCCCGACAGGTGTTTCCCCAGTGTCCGCCAAGCGCTTCTGGCGTAGTTGGCAGGTGATTTTGGCATGACTGGCAGGTGGTTCCAGCAAGCCTGGCAGGTGATTCCAAAGTGTTCACCAACTGGTTGTGGCGTAGCCGGCAGGTGATTTTTGCGTGATCGGCAGGTGGTTCTGGCGAGTCGAGCAGGTGGTTCCGGCGTGCTCGGCTGGTGCTTCCGGGGTCATTGGCACGGGGTTCTGGCCTGTCTGAGAGGTGGTTCCTGCATGTCTGGCAAGTGATTCCGGAGTGTTCGCCAAGTGGTTCTGGCATAGTCGGCAGGTGATTTTGGCATGTCCGGCAGGTGGTTCAGGCCAGTTGAGCAGGTGGTTCCAACGTGCTTGGCAGGTGCTTCCGGCGTCTCCGGCACGTGTTTGTGGCACATCTGACTGGTGGTTCCGGCATGCCCAAAAGTTGATTCCGGTCTGTCCGGTAGGTGGTTCCGGCGTGCACGGCACGTGGTTCTGGTACGTGTCAGAGGTGGTTGCGTATGCCCAACAGGTGATTCCGGACTGTCCGCCAAGTGCTTCTGGCACGTCTGAGAGGTGGTTCCAACATGCCCGGCAGGTCATTTCGGAGAGTCGTCCAAGTGGTTCTGGCGTAGCCCGCAGGTGATTTTGGCGTGTCCGGCAGGTGGTTCCGCCGTGCTCGGCAGGTGGTTCAGGCATGGCCGTCACGTGGTTCCAGTCTGTCCAGGACGTGTTTCCAGCTTCTCCGGCAGGTGGTTCTGGTACGTCTGAGAGGTGGTTCCGCCATGGCTGGCTGGTGATTCCGGACCGTCCCCCATGTGGTTCTGGCATAGCCAGCAGTTGATATTGGCCTGTCCGGCAGGTGGTTCCAGCGAGTCGAACAGGTGGCTCCGGCGTGCTCGGCAGGTGGTTCCGGTCTGTCCGGTAGGCGATTCCGGCGTGTCCGGCACGTGCTTCGGCACGTCTGAGAGGTGGTTCCGGCATGCGCGACAGGTGATTTCGGAGTGTCCGCCAGGTGGTTCTGGCGTACCCGGCAGGTGATTTCTGCGTGTCCGGCAGGTGGTTCTGGCGAGTCGAGCAGGTGGCTCCGGCATGCTCGGCAGGTGCTTCCGGCGTCTCCGGCACGTGGTTCTGGTGTGTCTGAGAGCTGGTTCCGGCATGTCCGGCAGATGATTCCGGAGTGTCCGCCAAGTGGTTCTGGCATACCCGGCTGGTGATTTGGGCATGTCAGGTAGGTGGTTCCGGCGAGTCGAGCAGGTGGCTCCGGCGTGCTCGGCAGGTTGTTCAGACGGGTCTGGCAGGTGTTTTCCGTCTGTTCGGGGTGTGGTTCCAGCATCTCATGCACATGGTTCTGGCACGTCTGAGATGTGGTTCCGGCCGGCCCGACAGGTGTTTCCACAGTGTCCGCCAAGTGGTACTGGCGTAGTTGGCAGGTGATTTTGGCATGACCGGCAGGTGGTTCCAGCAAGCCCGGCAGGTGATTCCGAAGTGTTCCCCAACTGGTTGTGGCGTAGCCGGCAGGTGATTTCTGCGTGTCCGGCAGGTGGTTCTGGCGAGTCGAGCAGGTGGTTCCGGCGTGCTCGGCAGGTGCTTCCGGGGTCATTGGCACGTGGTTCTGGCATATCTGAGAGGTGGTTCCGGCATGCCCGGCAGGTGATTCCGGAGTGTTCGCCAAGTGTTTCCGGCGTAGCCGGCAGGTGATTTTGCATGTCCAGCGGTCGTTCCGGCGGGTCGAGCCGGTGGTTCCGGCGTGTCCGGCAGGTGGTTCCGGTCTGTCCGGCAGGTGGTTCTGTGGTGTCCGGCACGAGGTTCAGTCTGAGAGGCTGTGCCGGCATGCCCCTCACGTGATTCCGGCTTGTCCCCGAAGTGGTGCTGGTGTAGCGGGCAGGTGATTTTGGCGTGTCCGGTAGGTGGTTCCAGCGAGTCGAACAGGTGGCTCCGGCGTTCATGGCAGGTGGTTCCGGTCTGTCCGGTAGGTGTTTCCGGCGTGTCTGGCACGTGCTTCCGGCACGTCTGAGAGGTGGTTCCGGCATGCGCGGCAGGTGATTCCGTAGTGTCCGCCAGGTGGTTCTGGCATACTCGGCAGGTGATTTTGGCGTGTCCGGCAGGTGTTTCTGGCGAGTCGAGCAGGTGGCTCTGGCATGCTCGGCAGGTGCTTCCGGCGTCTCCGGCACTTGGTTCTGGTGTGTCTGAGAGCTGGTTCCGGCATGTCCGGCAGATGATTCCGGAGTGTCCGCCAAGTGGTTCTGGCATACCCAGCAGGTGATTTTGGCGTGTCAGGGAGGTGGTACCGGTGAGTCGAGCAGGTGGTTCTGGCGTGCTCAGCAGGTGATTCAGGCGGTTCTGGCAGGTGGTATCCGTCTGTTCGGGGTGTGGTTCCAGCATCTCATGAACACGTTTCTGGCACGTCTGAGATGTGGTTCCAGCCGGCCCGACAGGTGTTTCCGCAGTGTCCGCCAAGCGCTTCTGGCGTAGTTGGCAGGTGATTTTGGCATGACTGGCAGGTGGTTCCAGCAAGCCTGGCAGGTGATTCCAAAGTGTTCACCAACTGGTTGTGGCGTAGCCGGCAGGTGATTTTTGCGTGATCGGCAGGTGGTTCTGGCGAGTCGAGCAGGTGGTTCCGGCGTGCTCGGCTGGTGCTTCCGGGGTCATTGGCACGGGGTTCTGGCATGTCTGAGAGGTGGTTCCTGCATGCCCGGCAAGTGATTCCGGAGTGTTCGCCAAGTGGTTCTGGCATAGTCGGCAGGTGATTTTGGCATGTCCGGCAGGTGGTTCAGGCGAGTTGAGCAGGTGGTTCCAACGTGCTTGGCAGGTGCTTCCGGCGTCTCCGGCACATGTTTCTGGCACATCTGACAGGTGGTTCCGGCATGCCCGAAAGTTGATTCCGGTCTGTCCGGTAGGTGGTACCAGCCTGCACGGCATGTGGTTCTGGTACGTCTCAGAGGTGGTTGCGCATGCCCAACAGGTGATTCCGGACTGTGCGCCACATGGTTCTGGCACGTGTGAGAGGTGGTTCCGGCATGCCCGGCAGGTCATCCCAGAGAGTCCTCCAAGTGGTTCTGGCATAACACGCAGGTGATTTTGGCGTGTCTGGCAGGTTGTTCCGTTGTGCTTGGCTGGTGGTTCAGGCTTGGCCTGCAGGTGGTTCCAGATTGTCCAGGACGTGTTTCCAGCTTCTCCGGCAGGTGGTTCTGGTACGTGTGAGAGGTGGTTCCGCCATGGCTGGCAGGTGATTCCGGACCGTCCCCAGGTGGTTCTGGCATAGCCAGCAGTTGATATTGGCCTGTCCGGCAGGTGTTTCCAGCGAGTCGAACAGGTGGCTCCGGCGTGCTCGGCAGGTGTTTCCGGTCTGTCCGGTAGGCGATTCCGGCGTGTCCGGCACGTGCTTCCGGCACGTCTGAGAGGTGGTTCCGGCATGCGCGACAGGTGATTCCGTAGTGTCCGCCAGGTGGTTCTGGCGTACCCGGCAGGTGATTTTGGCGTGTCCGGCAGGTGTTTCTGGCGAGTCGAGCAGGTGGCTCCGGCATGCTCGGCAGGTGCTTCCGGCGTCTCCGGCACGTGGTTCTGGTGTGTCTGAGAGCTGGTTCCGGCATGTCCGGCAGATGATTCCGGAGTGTCCGCCAAGTGGTTCTGGCATACCCGGCTGGTGATTTGGGCATGTCAGGTAGGTGGTTCCGGCGAGTCGAGCAGGTGGCTCCGGCGTGCTCGGCAGGTTGTTCAGACGGGTCTGGCAGGTGTTTTCCGTCTGTTCGGGGTGTGGTTCCAGCATCTCATGCACATGGTTCTGGCACGTCTGAGATGTGGTTCCGGCCGGCCCGACAGGTGTTTCCACAGTGTCCGCCAAGTGGTACTGGCGTAGTTGGCAGGTGATTTTGGCATGACCGGCAGGTGGTTCCAGCAAGCCCGGCAGGTGATTCCGAAGTGTTCCCCAACTGGTTGTGGCGTAGCCGGCAGGTGATTTCTGCGTGTCCGGCAGGTGGTTCTGGCGAGTCGAGCAGGTGGTTCCGGCGTGCTCGGCAGGTGCTTCCGGGGTCATTGGCACGTGGTTCTGGCATATCTGAGAGGTGGTTCCGGCATGCCCGGCAGGTGATTCCGGAGTGTTCGCCAAGTGTTTCCGGCGTAGCCGGCAGGTGATTTTGCATGTCCAGCGGTCGTTCCGGCGGGTCGAGCCAGTGGTTCCGGCGTGTCCGGCAGGTGGTTCCGGTCTGTCCGGCAGGTGGTTCTGTGGTGTCCGGCACGAGGTTCAGTCTGAGAGGCTGTGCCGGTATGCCCCTCACGTGATTCCGGCTTGTCCCCGAAGTGGTGCTGGTGTAGCGGGCAGGTGATTTTGGCGTGTCCGGTAGGTGGTTCAGGCGAGTTGAGCAGGTGGTTGCGACGTGCTCGGCAGGTGCTTCCGGCGTCTCCGGCACGTGTTTCTGGCACATCTGACTGGTGGTTCCGGCATGCCCAAAAGTTGATTCCGGTCTCTCCGGTAGGTGGTTCCCGCGTGCACGGCACGTGGTTCTGGTACGTGTCAGAGGTGGTTGCGTATGCCCAACAGGTGATTCCGGACTGTCCGCCACGTGCTTCTGGCACGTCTGAGAGGTGGTTCCAACATGCCCGGCAGGTCATTTCGGAGGGTCGTCCAAGTGGTTCTGGCGTAGCCCGCAGGTGATTTTGGCGTGTCCGGCAGGTGGTTCCGCCGTGCTCGGCAGGTGGTTCAGGCATGGCCGTCACGTGGTTCCAGTCTGTCCAGAACGTGTTTCCAGCTTCTCCGGCAGGTGGTTCTGGTACGTCTGAGAGGTGGTTCCGCCATGGTTGGCAGGTGATCCCGGACCGTCCCCCAGGTGGTTCTGGCATAGCCAGCAGTTGATATTGGCCTGTCCGGCAGGTGGTTCCAGCGAGTCGAAGAGGTGGCTCCGGCGTTCTTGGCAGGTGGCTCCGGTCTGTCTGGTAGGCGATTCCGGCGTGTCTGGCACGTGCTTCCGTCACGTCTGAGAGGTGGTTCCGGCATGCGCGACAGGTGATTTCGGAGTGTCCGCCAGGTGGTTCTGGCGTACCCGGCAGGTGATTTCTGCGTGTCCGGCAGGTGGTTCTGGCGAGTCAAGCAGGTGGTTCCGGCGTGCTCAGCAGGTGCTTCCGGGATCATTGGCGCGTGGTTCTGGCATATCTGAGAGGTGGTTCCGGCATGCCCGGCAGGTGATTCCGGAGTGTTCGCCAAGTGTTTCCGGCGTAGCCGGCAGGTGATTATGCATGTCCAGCGGTCGTTCCGGCGGGTCGAGCCGGTGGTTCCGGCGTATCCGGCAGGTGGTTGTGTGGTGTCCGGCACGAGGTTCAGTCTGAGAGGCTGTGCCGGCATGCCCCTCACGTGATTCCGGCTTGTCCCCGAAGTGGTGCTGGTGTAGCAGGCAGGTGATTTTGGCGTGTCCGGCAGGTGGTTCCAGCGAGTCGAACAGGTGGCTCCGGCGTTCGTGGCAGGTGTTTCCGGTCTGTCCGGTAGGTGTTTCCGGCGTGTCTGGCACGTGCTTCCGGCACGTCTGAGAGGTGGTTCCGGCATGCGCGGCAGGTGATTCCGTAGTGTCCGCCAGGTGGTTCTGGCATACCCGGCACGTGATTTTGGCGTGTCCGGCAGGTGTTTCTGGCGAGTCGAGCAGGTGGCTCCGGCATGCTCGGCAGGTGCTTCCGGCGTCTCCGGCACTTGGTTCTGGTGTGTCTGAGAGCTGGTTCCGGCATGTCCGGCAGATGATTCCGGAGTGTCCGCCAAGTGGTTCTGGCATACCCAGCAGGTGATTTTGGCGTGTCAGGGAGGTGGTACCGGTGAGTCGAGCAGGTGGTTCCGGCGTGCTCAGCAGCTGGTTCAGGCGGTTCTGGCAGGTGGTATCCGTCGGTTCGGGGTGTGGTTCCAGCATCTCATGAACACGTTTCTGGCACGTCTGAGATGTGGTTCCAGCCGGCCCGACAGGTGTTTCCGCAGTGTCCGCCAAGCGGTTCTGGCGTAGTTGGCAGGTGATTTTGGCATGACTGGCAGGTGGTTCCAGCAAGCCTGGCAGGTGATTCCAAAGTGTTCACCAACTGGTTGTGGCGTAGCCGGCAGGTGATTTTTGCGTGATCGGCAGGTGGTTCTGGCGAGTCGAGCAGGTGGTTCCGGCGTGCTCGGCTGGTGCTTCCGGGGTCATTGGCACGGGGTTCTGGCATGTCTGAGAGGTGGTTCCTGCATGCCCGGCAAGTGATTCCGGAGTGTTCGCCAAGTGGTTCTGGCATAGTCGGCAGGTGATTTTGGCATGTCCGGCAGGTGGTTCAGGCGAGTTGAGCAGGTGGTTCCAACGTGCTTGGCAGGTGCTTCCGGCGTCTCCGGCACGTGTTTCTGGCACATCTGACAGGTGGTTCCGGCATGCCCGAAAGGTGATTCCGGTCTGCCCGGCAGGTGGTTCCAGCGAGTCGAAGAGGTGGCTCCGGCGTGCTCGGCAGGTGGTTCCGGTCTGTCCGGTAGGCGATTCCGGCGTGTCCGGCACGTGCTTCGGCACGTCTGAGAGGTGGTTCCGGCATGCGCGACAGGTGATTTCGGAGTGTCCGCCAGGTGGTTCTGGCATACCCGGCAGGTGATTTCTGCGTGTCCGGCAGGTGGTTCTGGCGAGTCGAGCAGGTGGTTCCGGCGTGCTCGGCAGGTGCTTCCGGGGTCATTGGCACGTGGTTCTGGCATATCTGAGAGGTGGTTCCGGCATGCCCGGCAGGTGATTCCGGAGTGTTCGCCAAGTGTTTCCGGCGTAGCCGGCAGGTGATTTTGCATGTCCAGCGGTCGTTCCGGCGGGTCGAGCCGGTGGTTCCGGCGTGTGCGGCAGGTGGTTCCGGTCTGTCCGGCAGGTGGTTCTGTGGTGTTCGGCACGAGGTTCAGTCTGAGAGGCTGTGCCGGCATGCCCCTCACGTGATTCCGGCTTGTCCCCGAAGTGGTGCTGGTGTAGCGGGCAGGTGATTTTGGCGTGTCCGGCAGGTGGTTCAGGCGAGTTGAGCAGGTGGTTGCGACGTGCTCGGCAGGTGCTTCCGGCGTCTCCGGCACGTGTTTCTGGCACATCTGACTGGTGGTTCCGGCATGCCCAAAAGTTGATTCCGGTCTATCCGGTAGGTGGTTCCGGCGTGCACGGCACGTGGTTCTGGTACGTGTCAGAGGTGGTTGCGTATGCCCAACAGGTGATTCCGGACTGTCCGCCACGTGCTTCTGGCACGTCTGAGAGGTGGTTCCAACATGCCCGGCAGGTCATTTCGGAGAGTCGCCCACGTGGTTCTGGCGTAGCCCGCAGATGATTTTGGCGTGTCCGGCAGGTGGTTCCGCCGTGCTCGGCAGGTGGTTCAGGCATGGCCGTCACGTGGTTCCAGTCTGTCCAGGACGTGTTTCCAGCTTCTCCGGCAGGTGGTTCTGGTACGTCTGAGAGGTGGTTCCGCCATGGCTGGCAGGTGATCCCGGACCGTCCCCCAGGTGGTTCTGGCATAGCCAGCAGTTGATATTGGCCTGTCCGGCAGGTGGTTCCAGCGAGTCGAACAGGTGGCTCCGGCGTTCTTGGCAGGTGGTCCCGGTCTGTCCGGTAGGTGTTTCCGGCGTGTCTGGCACGTGCTTCCGTCACGTCTGAGAGGTGGTTCCGGCATGCGCGGCAGGTGATTCCGTAGTGTCCGCCAGGTGGTTCTGGCATACCCGGCAGGTGATTTTGGCGTGTCCGGCAGGTGTTTCTGGCGAGTCGAGCAGGTGGCTCCGGCATGCTCGGCAGGTGCTTCCGGCGTCTCCGGCACTTGGTTCTGGTGTGTCTGAGAGCTGGTTCCGGCTAGTCCGGCAGATGATTCCGGAGTGTCCGCCAAGTGGTTCTGGCATACCCAGCAGGTGATTTTGGCGTGTCAGGGAGGTGGTACCGGTGAGTCGAGCAGGTGGTTCCGGCGTGCTCAGCAGGTGGTTCAGGCGGTTCTGGCAGGTGGTATCCGTCTGTTCGGGGTGTGGTTCCATCATCTCATGAACACGTTTCTGGCACGTCTGAGATGTGGTTCCAGCCGGCCCGACAGGTGTTTCCGCAGTGTCCGCCAAGCGGTTCTGGCGTAGTTGGCAGGTGATTTTGGCATGACTGGCAGGTGGTTCCAGCAAGCCTGGCAGGTGATTCCAAAGTGTTCACCAACTGGTTGTGGCGTAGCCGGCAGGTGATTTTTGCGTGATCGGCAGGTGGTTCTGGCGAGTCGAGCAGGTGGTTCCGGCGTGCTCGGCTGGTGCTTCCGGGGTCATTGGCACGGGGTTCTGGCATGTCTGAGAGGTGGTTCCTGCATGCCCGGCAAGTGATTCCGGAGTGTTCGCCAAGTGGTTCTGGCATAGTCGGCAGGTGATTTTGGCATGTCCGGCAGGTGGTTCAGGCGAGTTGAGCAGGTGGTTCCAACGTGCTTGGCAGGTGCTTCCGGCGTCTCCGGCACGTGTTTCTGGCACATCTGACAGGTGGTTCCGGCATGCCCGAAAGGTGATTCCGGTCTGTCCGGTAGGTGGTTCCAGCCTGCACGGCATGTGGTTCTGGTACGTCTCAGAGGTGGTTGCGCATGCCCAACAGGTGATTCCGGACTGTCCGTCACATGGTTCTGGCACGTCTGAGAGGTGGTTCCGGCATGCCCGGCAGGTCATCCCAGAGAGTCCTCCAAGTGGTTCTGGCATAACACGCAGGTGATTTTGGCGTGTCTGGCAGGTTGTTCCGTTGTGCTTGGCAGGTGGTTCAGGCTTGGCCGGCAGGTGGTTCCAGACTGTCCAGGACGTGTTTCCAGCTTCTCCGGCAGGTGGTTCTGGTACGTCTGAGAGGTGGTTCCGCCATGGCTGGCAGGTGATTCCGGACCGTACCCCAGGTGGTTCTGGCATAGCCAGCAGTTGATATTGGCCTGTCCGGCAGGTGGTTCCAGCGAGTCGAACAGGTGGCTCCGGCGTGCTCGGTAGGTGGTTCCGGTCTGTCCGGTAGGTGATTCCGGCGTGTCCGGCACGTGATTCCGGCACGTCTGAGAGGTGGTTCCGGCATGCGCGACAGGTGGTTTCGGAGTGTCCGTCAGGTTGTTCTGGCGTACCCGGCAGGTGATTTTGGCGTGTCCGGCAGGTGTTTCTGGCGAGTCGAGCAGGTGGCTCCGGCATGGTCGGCAGGTGCTTCCGGCGTCTCCGGCACGTGGTTCTGGTGTGTCTGAGAGCTGGTTCCGGCATGTCCGGCAGATGATTCCGGAGTGTCCGCCAAGTGGTTCTGGCATACCCGGCTGGTGATTTGGGCATGTCAGGTAGGTGGTTCCGGCGAGTCGAGCAGGTGGCTCCGGCGTGCTCGGCAGGTGATTCCCGAGTGTTCGCCAAGTGGTTCTGCCGTAGCCGGCAGGTGTTTTGCATGTCCGGCAATGTTTCCGGCGAGTTGAGCCGGTGGTTCCGGCGTGTCAGGCAGGTGGTTCCGGTGTGTCCAGCATGTGGGTCTGGGGTGTCCGGCACGAGGTTCTGGCACGTCTGAGAGGATGTGCTGGCATGAACTTCACGTGATTCCGGCTTGTCCACCAAGCGGTTCTGGTGTAGCGGGCAGGTGATTTTGGCGTGTCCGGCAGGTGGGACCGGTGAGTCAAACAGGTGGTTCTGGCGAGTGTTTCCTGTGTTTCCGGTGTGTCTGGGAGATGGTTCCGGCCTGTCCGGCATGTGCTTCTGGAACTTTGGAGAGGTTGTGCTGGCATGCCCGGCAGGTGATCCTGGAGTGTCCGCCAAGTGTTTCTGGCGTAGCCGGCAGCTGATTTTGGCGTGTCCGGCAGATGGTTCTGGGGAGTGGATCAGGTGGTTCCGGTATACTCGGCAGGTGGTTGAGGCGTGTCCGGCTCATGGTTCTGGCACGTCTGAGAGGTGGTTCCGGCATGCCTCTCAGGTGATCACAGAGAGTCCTCCAAGTGGTTCTGGCGTACCCCGCAGGTGTTTCTGAGGTGTCCGGCTGGTGGCTCTGGTGAGTCGAGCAGGTGGTTCCGACATACTCGGCAGGTGGTTGCGGCGTGTCCGGCACATCGTTCTGGCACGTCTGAGAGGTGGTTCCGGCGTGCTCGGCAGGTGGTTCCGGCAGGTCCGGCAGGTGTTTGCCGTCTGTCCATCACGTGGTTCCGGCATGCCCGCAAGTTGATTCTGGAGTGTCCTCCAAGTAGTTTTGGCGTAGCCGGCATATGATTTTGTCCTGTGAGGCAGGTGGTTCCAGCATGTCTAGCAGGTGGTTCCGGCGAGCTCGGCAGGTGCTTCTGGTGTCTTCGGCACGTGGTTGTGGCACATCTGAGAGATGGTTCCGGAATGCCTGATATGTGATTCCGGAGTGTCTGCCTAGTGGTTCTTGCATAGCCGGCAGCTGATTCTGGCGTGTCCAGCAGGTGGTGCTGGGGAGTGGATCAGGTGGTTCCGGCATTCTCGGCAGGTGCTACCGCCATCTCCTGCATGTGGCTGTGGCACCTCTGAGAGGTGGTTCCAGCATGCCCGGCAGGTGATTCCGGAATGTCCGACAAGTGGTTGTGGCGTAGCCGGCTGGTGATTCTGGCGTGTCCGGCAGGTGGTTCTGGCGAGTCAAGCAGGTGGTCCCGGCGTGTCCGGCAGGTGGTTCCGGTCTGTCCTCTAGGTGGTTCCGGAGTGTCTGCCGAGTGGTTCTGGCATAGCCGGCAGGTGATTTTGGCGTGTCCAGCAGGTGGCTCCGGCGAGCTCGGCATGTGGTACCGGCGTGTCCAGAACATGGTTCTGGCACATCTGAGAGATGGTTCCGGCAGGCCCGGCAGGTGATTCCGGAGTCTCCGGCGTGTGGTTCTGGCACCTCTGAGACGTGGTTCCGGCATGCCCGGCAGGTGATTCCGGAGTCTCCGGCATGTGGTTCTGGCACCTCTGAGAGGTGGTTCCGGAATGCCTGACATGTGATTCCGGAGTGTCTCCTGAGTGGTTCTTGCATAGCCGGCTGCTGATTCTAGCATGTCCAGCAGGTGGTTCTGGGGAGTGGATCAGGTGGTTCCGGCATACTCGGCAGGTGGTACCGGCGTGTCCGGAACATGGTTCTGGCAAGTCTGAGAGGTGGTTCCGGCATGCCCGGCAGGTGATTCCGGAGTGCTCGACAAGTGGTTCTGGCATAGCCGGCAGGTGATTTTGCATGTCCGGCGGTGGATCCAGTGACTCGAGCCGGTGGTTCCGGCATGTCCGGCAGGTGGTTCCGGTCTGTCCGGCAGGTGGTTCTGGCGTGTCCGGCATGAGGTTCTGGCACGTCTGAGAGGTGGTTCCGGCATGCCCGACAGGTGATTCCCGAGTGTCCGCCACGTGGTTCTGGCGTACCCTGCAGCTGATTTTGGCGTGTCTGGCAGGTGTTTCTTGCAAGTCGAGCATGTGGCTCAGGCATGCTCAGCAGGTGCTTCCGGCGTGTCCGGCACGTGGTTCTGGTGTGTCTGAGAGCTGGTTCTGGCATGTCCGGCAGATGATTCCGGAGTGTCCACCAAGTGGCTCTGGCATACCCGGCAGGTGATTTTGGCGTGTCAGGTAGGTGGTTCCGGCGAGTCGAGTATGTGGTTCCAGCGTGCTCGGCAGGTGGTTCAGGCGGGTCTGGCACGTGGTTTCGGTCTGTTCGGGGTGTGGTTCCGGCATCTCAGGCACATGGTTCTGTCAAGTCTGAGAGGTGGTTCCGGCCGGCCCGACAGGTGTTTCCATGGTGTTCGCCAAGTGGTTCTGGCATAGCTGGCAGGTGATGTTGGCGTGACCGACAGGTGGTTCCAGCCAGCCCGGCAGGTGATTGCGAAGTGTTCACCAAATGGTTGTGGCGTAACCGGCAGGTGATTTTGGTGTGTCCAGCATATGGTTTTGGCGAGTCGAGCAGGTGATTCTGGCGTGCTCGGCAGGTGCTTCCGGTGTCATTGGCATGTGGTTCCGGCATGTCTGAGAGGTGGTTCTGCCATGCCCGGCAGGTGATTCCCGAGTGTTCGCCAAGTGGTTCTGCCGTAGCCGGCAGGTGATTTTGCATGTCCGGCAATGTTTCCAGCGAGGCAAGCCGGTGGTTCCTGCGTGTCAGGCAGGTGGTTCCGGTCTGTCCAGCATGTGGGTCTGGGGTGTCCGGCACGAGGTTCTGGCACGTCTGAGAGGTTGTGTCGGCATGCACTTCACGTGATTCCGGCTTGTCCACCAAGCGGTTCTGGTGTAGCGGGCAGGTGATTTTGGCGTGTCCGGCAGGTGGGACCGGTGAGTCAAGGAGGTGGTTCTGGCGAGTGTTTCCTGTGTTTCCGGTCTGTCCGGGAGATGGTTCCGGCCTGTCCGGCACGTGCTTCTGGAACTTTGGAGAGGTTGTGCTGGCATGCCCGGCAGGTGATCCTGGAGTGTCCGCCAAGTGTTTCTGGCGTAGCCGGCAGCTGATTTTGGCGTGTCCGGCAGGTGGTTCTGGGGAGTGGATCAGGTGGTTCCGGTATACTCGGCAGGTGGTTGAGGCGTGTCCGGCTCATGGTTCTGGCACGTCTGAGAGGTGGTTCCGGCATGCCTCTCAGGTGATCACGGAGAGTCCTCCAAGTGGTTCTGGCGTACCCCGCAGGTGTTTCTGATGTTTCCGGCTGGTGGCTCTGGTGAGTCGAGCAGGTGGTTCCGGCGTGCTCGGCAGGTGGTTCTGGCAGGTCCGGCACGTGTTTGCCGTCTGTCCATGACGTGGTTCCGGCATGCCCGCAAGTTGATTCTGGAGTGTCCACCAAGTGGTTTTGGCGTAGCCGGCATATGATTTTGGCCTGTGAGGCAGGTGGTTCCAGCATGTCTAGCAGGTGGTTCCGGCGAGCTCGGCAGGTGCTTCTGGTCTCTTCGGCACATGGTTGTGGCACGTCTGAGAGATGGTTCCGGCAAGCCCGGGAGGTGATTCCGGAGTGTCCGGCATGTGGTTCTGGCACCTCTGAGAGGTGGTTCCGGCATGCCCGGCAGGTGATTCCTGAGTCTCCGGCATGTGGTTCTGGCACCTCTGAGAGGTGGTTCCGGCATGCCCGGCAGGTGGTCCCGGCGTGTCCGGCAGGTGGTTCCGGTCTGTCCTGGAGGTGGTTCCGGAGTGTCTGCCGAGTGGCTCTTGCCTAGCCGGCAGCTGATTCTGGCGTGTCCAGCAGGTGGTTCTGGGGAGTGGATCAGGTGGTTCCGGCATACTCGGCAGGTGGTACCGGCGTGTCCGGAACATGGTTCTGGCACATCTGAGAGATGGTTCCGGCATGCCTGGCAGGTGATTCCGGAGTCCCCGGCATGTGGCTCTGGCACCTCTGAGAGGTGGTTCCGGCATGCCCGGCAGGTGATTCTGGAGTGTTCGCCAAGTGGTTCTGGCGTAGCCGGCAGGTGATTTTGGCGTGTCCAGCAGGTGGTTCTGGGGAGTGGATCAGGTGGTTCCGGTACTCGGCAGGTGGTTGCGGCCTGTCTGGCACATGGTTCTGGCAAGTCTGAGAGGTGGTTCCGGCATGCCCGGAAGGTGATTCCGGAGTGTTCACCAAGTGGTTTTGGCGTAGCCGGCAGGTGATTTTGCATGTCCGGCGGTGGTTCCGGCGAGTCGAGCCGGCGGTTCCGGGGTGTCCGGCAGGTGGTTCCGGTCTGTCCGGCAGGTGGTTCTGGCGTGTCCGGCACGAGGTTCTGGCACGTCTGAGAGGTGGTTCCGGCATGCCCGACAGGTGATTCCGGAGTGTCCGCCACGTGGTTCTGGCGTACCCGGCAGGTGATTTTGGCGTGTCCGGCAGGTGGTTCTGGGGAGTGGATCAGGAACTTCCGGCATTCTCGGCAGGTGCTACCGCCATCTCCTGCATGTGGCTGTGGCACCTCTGAGAGGTGGTTCCAGCATGCCCGGCAGGTGATTCCGGAATGTCCGACAAGTGGTTGTGGCGTAGCCGGCTGGTGATTCTGGCGTGTCCGGCAGGTGGTTCTGGCGAGTCAAGCAGGTGGTCCCGGCGTGTCCGGCAGGTGGTTCCGGTCTGTCCTCTAGGTGGTTCCAGAGTGTCTGCCGAGTGGTTCTGGCATAGCCGGCAGGTGATTTTGGCGTGTCCAGCAGGTGGCTCCGGCGAGCTCGGCATGTGGTACCGGCGTGTCCAGAACATGGTTCTGGCACATCTGAGAGATGGTTCCGGCAGGCCCGGCAGGTGATTCCGGAGTCTCCGGCATGTGGTTCTGGCACCTCTGAGACGTGGTTCCGGCATGCCCGGCAGGTGATTCCGGAGTGTCTGCTGAGTGGTTCTTGCATAGCCGGCAGGTGATTCTGGCGTGTCCAGCAGGTGGTTCTGGGGAGTGGATCAGGTGGTTCCGGCATACTCGGCAGGTGGTACCGGCGTGTCCGGAACATGGTTCTGGCAAGTCTGAGAGGTGGTTCCGGCATGCCCGGCAGGTGATTCCGGAGTGTTCGCCAAGTGGTTCTGGCGTAGCCGGCAGGTGATTTTGCATGTCCGGCGGTGGTTCTGGCGAGTCGAGCCGGTGGTTCCGGCGTGTCCGGCAGGTGGTTCCGGTCTGTCCGGCAGGTGGTTCTGGCGTGTCCGGCAAGAGGTTCTGGCACGTCTGAGAGGTGGTTCCGGCATGCCCGACAGGTGATTCCGGAGTGTCCGCCACGTGGTTCTGGCGTACCCTGTAGGTGATTTTGGCGTGTCTGGCAGGTGTTTCTTGCAAGTCGAGCATGTGGCTCAGGCATGCTCAGCAGGTGCTTCCGGCGTGTCCAGCACGTGTTTCTGGTGTGTCTGAGAGCTGGTTCTGGCATGTCCGGCATATGATTCCGGAGTGTCCACCAAGTGGCTCTGGCATACCCGGCAGGTGATTTTGGCGTGTCAGGTAGGTGGTTCCGGCGAGTCGAGTAGGTGGTTCAGGCGTGCTCGGCAGGTGGTTCAGGCGGGTCTGGCAGGTGGTTTCGGTCTGTTCGGGGTGTGGTTCCGGCATCTCATGCACATGGTTCTGGCACGTCTGAGATGTGGTTCCGGCCGGCCCGACAGCTGTTTCCACAGTGTCCGCCAAGTGGTACTGGCGTAGTTGGCAGGTGATTTTGGCATGACCGGCAGGTGGTTCCAGCAAGCCCGGCAGGTGATTCCGAAGTGTTCCCCAACTGGTTGTGGCGTAGCCGGCAGGTGATTTTTGCGTGTCCGGCAGGTGGTTCTGGCGAGTCGAGCAGGTGGTTCCGGCGTGCTCGGCAGGTGCTTCCGGGGTCATTGGCACGTGGTTCTGGCATATCTGAGAGGTGGTTCCGGCATGCCCGGCAGGTGATTCCGGAGTGTTCGCCAAGTGTTTCCGGCGTAGCCGGCAGGTGATTTTGCATGTCCAGCGGTCGTTCCGGCGGGTCGAGCCGGTGGTTCCGGCGTGTCCGGCAGGTGGTTCCGGTCTGTCCGGCAGGTGGTTCTGTGGTGTCCCGCACGAGGTTCAGTCTGAGAGGCTGTGGCGGCATGCCCCTCACGTGATTCCGGCTTGTCCCCGAAGTGGTGCTGGTGTAGCGGGCAGGTGATTTTGGCGTGTCCGGCAGGTGTTTCAGGCGAGTTGAGCAGGTGGTTGCGACGTGCTCGGCAGGTGCTTCCGGCGTCTCCGGCACGTGTTTCTGGCACATCTGACAGGTGGTTCCGGCATGCCCGAAAGGTGATTCCGGTCTGTCCGGTAGGTGGTTCCAGCCTGCACGGCATGTGGTTCTGGTACGTCTCAGAGGTGGTTGCGCATGCCCAACAGGTGATTCCGGACTGTCCGCCACATGGTTCTGGCACGTCTGAGAGGTGGTTCCGGCATGCCCGGCAGGTCATCCCAGAGAGTCCTCTAAGTGGTTCTGGCATAACACGCAGGTGATTTTGGCGTGTCTGGCAGGTTGTTCCGTTGTGCTTGGCAGGTGTTTCAGGCTTGGAAGGCAGGTGGTTCCAGACTGTCCAGAACGTGTTTCCAGCTTCTCCGGCAGGTGGTTCTGGTACGTCCGAGAGGTGGTTCCGCCATGGCTGGCAGGCGATTCCGGACCGTCCCCCAGGTGGTTCTGGCATAGCCAGCAGTTGATATTGGCCTGTCCGGCAGGTGGTTCCAGCGAGTCGAACAGGTGGCTCTGGCGTGCTCGGAAGGTGGTTCCGGTCTCTCCGGTAGGTGATTCCGGCGTGTCCGGCACGTGCTTCCGGCACGTCTGAGAGGTGGTTCCGGCATGCCCTACAGGTGATTTCGGAGTGTCCGCCAGGTGGTTCTGGCGTACGCGGCAGGTGATTTTGGTGTGTCCGGCATGTGTTTCTGGCGAGTCGAGCAGGTGGCTCCGGCATGCTCGGCAGGTGCTTCCGGCGTCTCCGGCACGTTGTTCTGGTGTGTCTGAGAGCTGGTTCCGGCATGTCCGGCAGATGATTCCGGAGTGTCTGCCAAGTGGTTCTGGCATACCCGGCTCGTGATTTGGGCATGTCAGGTAGGTGGTTCCGGCGAGTCGAGCAGGTGGCTCCGGCGTGCTCGGCAGGTTGTTCAGACGGGTCTGGCAGGTGTTTTCCGTCTGTTCGGGGTGTGGTTCCAGCATCTCATGCACATGGTTCTGGCACGTCTGAGATGTGGTTCCGGCCGGCCCGACAGGTGTTTCCACAGTGTCCACCATGTGGTACTGGCGTAGTTGGCAGGTGATTTTGGCATGACCGGCAGGTGGTTCCAGCAAGCCCGGCAGGTGATTCCGAAGTGTTCCCCAACTGGTTGTGGCGTAGCCGGCAGGTGATTTTGGCGTGTCCGGCAGGTGGTTCAGGCGAGTTGAGCAGGTGGTTGCGACGTGCTCGGCAGGTGCTTCCGGCGTCTCCGGCACGTGTTTCTGGCACATCTGACTGGTGGTTCCGGCATGCCCAAAAGTTGATTCCGGTCTGTCCGGTAGGTGGTTCCGGCGTGCACGGCACGTGGTTCTGGTACGTCTCAGAGGTGGTTGCGTATGCCCAACAGGTGATTCCGGACTGTCCGCCACGTGCTTCTGGCACGTCTGAGAGGTGATTCCAACATGCCCGGCAGGTCATTTCGGAGAGTCGTCCAAGTGGTTCTGGCGTAGCCCACAGGTGATTTTGGCGTGTCCGGCAGGTGGTTCCGCCGTGCTCGGCAGGTGGTTCAGGCATGGCCGTCACGTGGTTCCAGTCTGTCCAGGACGTGTTTCCAGCTTCTCCGGCAGGTGGTTCTGGTACGTCTAAGAGGTGGTTCCGCCATGGCTGGCAGGTGATCCTGGACTGTCCCCCAGGTGGTTCTGGCATAGCCAGCAGTTGATATTGGCCTGTCCGGCAGGTGGTTCCAGCGAGTCGAACAGGTGGCTCCGGCGTTCTTGGCAGGTGGTTCCGGTCTGTCCGGTAGGTGTTTCCGGCGTGTCTGGCACGTGCTTCCGGCACGTCTGAGAGGTGGTTCCGGCATGCGCGGCAGGTGATTCCGTAGTGTCCGCCAGGTGGTTCTGGCAAACCTGGCAGGTGATTTTGGCATGCCCGGCAGGTGTTTCTGGCGAGTCGAGCAGGTGGCACCGGCATGCGCGGCAGGTGCTTCCGGCGTCTCCGGCACTTGGTTCTGGTGTGTCTGAGAGCTGGTTCCGGCATGTCCGGCAGATGATTCCGGAGTGTCCGCCAAGTGGTTCTGGCATACCCAGCAGGTGATTTTGGTGTGTCAGGGAGGTGGTACCGGTGAGTCGAGCAGGTGGTTCCGGCGTGCTCAGCAGGTGGTTCAGGTGGTTCTGGCAGGTGGTATCCGTCTGTTCGGGGTGTGGTTCCAGCATCTCATGAACACGTTTCTGGCACGTCTGAGATGTGGTTCCAGCCGGCCCGACAGGTGTTTCCGCAGTGTCCGCCAAGCGGTTCTGGCGTAGTTGGCAGGTTATTTTGGCATGACTGGCAGGTGGTTCCAGCAAGCCTGGCAGGTGATTCCAAAGTGTTCACCAACTGGTTGTGGCGTAGCCGGCAGGTGATTTTTGCGTGATCAGCAGGTGGTTCTGGCGAGTCGAGCAGGTGGTTCCGGCGTGCTCGGCTGGTGCTTCCGGGGTCATTGGCACGGGGTTCTGGCATGTCTGAGAGGTGGTTCCTGCATGCCCGGCAAGTGATTCCGGAGTGTTCGCCAAGTGGTTCTGGCATAGTCGGCAGGTGATTTTGGCATGTCCGGCAGGTGGTTCAGGCGAGTTGAGCAGGTGGTTCCAACGTGCTTGGCAGGTGCTTCCGGCGTCTCCGGCACGTGTTTCTGGCACATCTGACAGGTGGTTCCGGCATGCCCGAAAGGTGATTCCGGTCTGTCCGGTAGGTGGTTCCAGCCTGCACGGCATGTGGTTCTGGTACGTCTCAGAGGTGGTTGCGCATGCCCAACAGGTGATTCCGGACTGTCCGCCACATGGTTCTGGCACGTCTGAGAGGTGGTTCCGGCATGCCCGGCAGGTCATCCCAGAGAGTCCTCCAAGTGGTTCTGGCATAACACGCAGGTGATTTTGGCGTGTCTGGCAGGTTGTTCCGTTGTGCTTGGCAGGTGGTTCAGGCTTGGCCGTCAGGTGGTTCCAGACTGTCCAGGACGTGTTTCCAGCTTCTCCGGCAGGTGGTTCTGGTACGTCTGAGAGGTGGTTCCGCCATGGCTGGCAGGTGATCCCGGACCGTCCCCCAGGTGGTTCTGGCATAGCCAGCAGTTGATATTGGCCTGTCCGGCAGGTGGTTCCAGCGAGTCGAACAGGAGGCTCCGGCCTTCTTGGCAGGTGGTTCCGGTCTGTCCGGTAGGTGTTTGCGGCGTGTCTGGCACGTGCTTCCGGCACGTCTGAGAGGTGGTTCCGGCATGCGCGGCAGGTGATGCCGTAGTGTCCGCCAGGTGGTTCTGGCATACCCGGCAGGTGATTTTGGCGTGTCCGGCAGGTGTTTCTGGCGAGTCGAGCAGGTGGCTCCGGCATGCTCGGCAGGTGCTTCCGGCGTCTCCGGCACTTGGTTCTGGTGTGTCTGAGAGCTGGTTCCGGCATGTCCGGCAGATGATTCCGGAGTGTCCGCCAAGTGGTTCTGGCATACCCGGCTGGTGATTTGGGCATGTCAGGTAGGTGGTTCCGGCGAGTCGAGCAGGTGGCTCCGGCGTGCTCGGCAGGTTGTTCAGACGGGTCTGGCAGGTGTTTTCCGTCTGTTCGGGGTGTGGTTCCAGAATCTCATGCACATGGTTCTGGCACGTCTGAGATGTGGTTCGGGCCGGCCCCACAGGTGATTCCACAGTGTCCGCCAAGTGGTACTGGCGTAGTTGGCAGGTGATTTTGGCATGACCGGCAGGTGGTTCCAGCAAGCCCGGCAGGTGATTCCGAAGTGTTCCCCATCTGGTTGTGGCGTAGCCGGCAGGTGATTTTTGCGTGTCCGGCAGGTGGTTCTGGCGAGTCAAGCAGGTGGTTCCGGCGTGCTCGGCAGGTGCTTCCGGGGTCATTGGCACGTGGTTCTGGCATATCTGAGAGGTGGTTCCGGCATGCCCGGCAGGTGATTCCGGAGTGTTCGCCAAGTGTTTCCGGCGTAGCCGGCAGGTGATTTTGCATGTCCAGCGGTCGTTCCGGCGGGTCGAGCCGGTGGTTCGGGCGTGTCCAGCAGGTGGTTCCGGTCTGTCCGGCAGGTGGTTCTGTGGTGTCCGGCACGAGGTTCAGTCTGGGAGGCTGTGCCGGCATGCCCCTCACGTGATTCCGGCTTGTCCCCGAAGTGGTGCTGGTGTAGCGGGAAGGTGATGTTGGCGTGTCCGGCAGGTGGTTCAGGCGAGTTGAGGAGGTGGTTGCGACGTGCTCGGCAGGTGCTTCCGGCGTCTCCAGCACGTGTTTCTGGCACATCTGACTGGTGGTTCCGGCATGCCCAAAAGTTGATTCCGGTCTGTCCGGTAGGTGGTTCCGGCGTGCACGGCACGTGGTTCTGGTACGTCTCAGAGGTGGTTGCGTATGCCCAACAGGTGATTCCGGACTGTCCGCCACGTGCTTCTGGCACGTCTGAGAGGTGGTTCCAACATGCCCGGCAGGTCATTTCGGAGAGTCGTCCAAGTGGTTCTGGCGTAGCCCGCAGGTGGTTCAGGCGAGTTGAGCAGGTGGTTCCGCCGTGCTCGGCAGGTGGTTCAGGCATGGCCGTCACGTGGTTCCAGTCTGTCCAGGACGTGTTTCCAGCTTCTCCGGCAGGTGGTTCTGGTACGTCTGAGAGGTGGTTCCGCCATGGCTGGCAGGTGATCCCGGACTGTCCCCCAGGTGGTTCTGGCATAGCCAGCAGTTGATATTGGCCTGTCCGGCAGGTGGTTCCAGCAAGTCGAACAGGTGGCTCCGGCATGCTCGGCAGGTGGTTCCGGTCTGTCCAGTAGGTGATTCCGGCGTGTCCGGCACGTGCTTCCGGCACGTCTGAGAGGTGATTCCGGCATGGGAGACAGGTGATTCCGTAGTGTCCGCCAGGAGGTTCTGGCATACCCGGCAGGTGATTTTGGCGTGTCCGGCAGGTGTTTCTGGCGAGTCGAGCAGGTGGCTCCGGCATGCTCGGCAGGTGCTTCCGGCGTCTCCGGCACTTGGTTCTGGTGTGTCTGAGAGCTGGTTCCGGCATGTCCGGCAGATGATTCCGGAGTGTCCGCCAAGTGGTTCTGGCATACCCAGCAGGTGATTTTGGCGTGTCAGGGAGGTGGTACCGGTGAGTCGAGCAGGTGGTTCCGGCGTGCTCAGCAGGTGGTTCAGGCGGTTCTGGCAGGTGGTATCCGTCTGTTCGGGGTGTGGTTCCAGCATCTCATGAACACGTTTCTGGCACGTCTGAGATGTGGTTCCAGCCGGCCCGACAGGTGTTTCCGCAGTGTCCGCCAAGCGGTTCTGGCGTAGTTGGCAGGTGATTTTGGCATGACTGGCAGGTGGTTCCAGGTATCCTGGCAGGTGATTCCAAAGTGTTCACCAACTGGTTGTGGCGTAGCCGGCAGGTCATTTTGGAGTGTCCGGCAGGTGGTTCCGCGGAGTGGATCAGGAACTTCCGGCATTCTCGTCAGGTGCTACCGCCGTCTCCTGCATGTCGCTGTGGCACCTCTGAGAGGTGGTTCCAGCATGCCCGGCAGGGGATTCCGGAGTGTCCGACAAGTGGTTGTGGCGTAGCCAGCTGGTGATTCTTGCGTGTCCGGCAGGTGGTTTTGGCGAGTCAAGCAGGTAGTCCCGGCCTGTCCGGCAGGTGGTTCCGGTCTGTCCTGGAGGTGGTTCCGGAGTGTCTGCCGAGTGGTTCTGGCGTATCCGGCAGGTGATTTTGGCGTGTCCAGCAGGTGGTTCTGGGGAGTGGAGCAGGTGGTTCCGGCATACTCGGCAGGTGGTTGCGGCGTGTCCGGCACATGGTTCTGGCACGTCTGAGAGGTGGTTCCGGCATGCCCGGCAGGTGATCCCGGAGTGTCCGGCATGTGGTTCTGGCACCTCTGAGAGGTGGTTCTGGAATGCCTGACATGTGATTCCGGAGTGTCTGCAGAGTGGTTCTGGCGTAGCCGGCAGTTGATTTTGGCGTGTCCAGCAGGTGGTTCCGGCGAGCTCGGCAGGTGGTACCGGCGTGTCCGGAACATGGTTCTGGCAAGTCTGAGAGGTGGTTCCGGCATGCCCGGCAGGTGATTCCGGAGTGTTCGCCAAGTGGTTCTGGCGTAGCCGGCAGGTGATTTTGCATGTCCGGCGGTGGTTCGGGCGAGTCGAGCCGGCGGTTCCGGCGTGTCCGGCAGGTGGTTCCGGTCTGTCCGGCAGGTGGTTCCGGCAGGTCCGGCAGGTGTTTGCCGTCTGTCCATGACGTGGTTCTGGCATGCCCGCAAGGTGATTCTGGAGTGTCAACCAAGTGGTTTTGGCGTAGCCGGCATATGAATTTGGCCTGTGAAGCAGGTGGTTCCGGCATGTCCAGAAGGTGGTTCCGGCGAGCTCGGCAGGTGCTTCTGGTCTCTTCGGCAAGTGGTTGTGGCACGTCTGAGAGATGGTTCCGGCATGCCGGGCAGGTGGTTCCGGAGTGTCTGCCGAGTGGTTCTGGCACCTCTGAGAGGTGGTTCCGGCATGCCGGGCAGGTGGTTCCGGAGTGTCTGCCGAGTGGTTCTGGCATAGCCGGCAGGTGATTCTGGCGTGTCCAGCAGGTGGTTCTGGGGAGTGGATCGGGTGGTTCCGGCATACTCGGCAGGTGGTACCGGCGTGTCCGGAACATGGTTCTGGCAAGTCTGAGAGGTGGTTCCGGCATGCCCGGAAGGTGATTCCGGAGTGTTCACCAAGTGGTTCTGGCGTACCCGGCAGATGATTTTGGCGTGTCTGGAAGGTGTTTCTTGCAAATCGAGCATGTGGCTCAGGCATGCTCAGCAGGCGCTTCCGGCGTGTCCGGCACGTGGTTCTGGTGTGTCTGAGAGCTGGTTCTGGCATGTCCGGCAGATGATTCCGGAGTGTCCACCAAGTGGCTCTGGCATACCCGGCAGGTGATTTTGGCGTGTCAGGTAGGTGGTTCCGGCGAGTCGAGTAGGTGGTTCCGGCGTGCTCGGCAGGTGGTTCAGGCGGGTCTGGCAGGTGGTTTCGGTCTGTTCGGGGTGTGGTTTCGGCATCTCAGGCACATGGTTCTGGCACGTCTGAGAGGTGGTTCCGGCCGGCCCGACAGGTGTTTCCATGTTGTTCGCCAAGTGGTTCTGGCATAGCTGGCAGGTGATGTTGGCGTGACCGGCAGGTGGTTCCAGCCAGCCCGGCAGGTGATTCCGAAGTGTTCACCAAATGGTTGTGGCGTAGCCGGCAGGTGATTTTGGCGTGTCCAGCAGGTGGTTTTGGCGAGTCGAGCAGGTGGTTCTGGCGTGCTCGGCAGGTGCTTCCGGTGTCATTGGCATGTGGTTCCGGCATGTCTGAGAGGTGGTTCCGCCATGCCCGGCAGTTGATTCCCGAGTGATCGCCAAGTGGTTCTGCCGTAGCCGGCAGGTGATTTTGCATGTCCGGCAATGGTTCCGGCGAGTCGAGCCGGTGGTTCCGGCGTGTCAGGCAGGTGGTTCCGGTCTGTCCAGCATGTGGGTCTGGGGTGTCCGGCACGAGGTTCTGGCACGTCTGAGAGGTTGTGTCGGCATGCACTTCACGTGATTCCGGCTGGTCCACCAAGCGGTTCTGGTGTAGCGGGCAGGTGATTTTGGCGTGTCCGGCAGGTGGGACCGGTGAGTCAAACAGGTGGTTCTGGCGAGTGTTTCCTGTGTTTCCGGTCTGTCCGGGAGATGGTTCCGGCCTGTCCGGCACGTGCTTCTGGAACTTTGGAGAGGTTGTGCTGGCATGCCCGGCAGGTGATCCTGGAGTGTCCGCCAAGTGTTTCTGGCGTAGCCGGCAGCTGATTTTGGCGTGTCCGGCAGGTGTTTCTGGGGAGTGGATCAGGTGGTTCCGGTATACTCGGCAGGTGGTTGAGGCGTGTCCGGCTCATGGTTCTGCCACGTCTGAGAGGTGGTTCCGGCATGCCTCTCAGGTGATCATGGAGAGTACTCCAAGTGGTTCTGGCGTACCCCGCAGGTGTTTCTGATGTGTCCGGCTGGTGGCTCTGGTGAGTCGAGCAGGTGGTTCCGGCGTGCTCGGCAGGTGGTTCCGGCAGGTCCGGCAGGTGTTTGCCGTCTGTCCATGACGTGGTTCCGGCATGCCCGCAAGTTGATTCTGGAGTGTCCACCAAGTGGTTTTGGCGTAGCCGGCATATGATTTTGGCCTGTGAGGCAGGTGGTTCCAGCATGTCTAGCAGGTGGTTCCGGCGAGCTCGGCACGTGCTTCTGGTCTCTGCGGCACGTGGTTGTGGCACGTCTGAGAGATGGTTCCGGCATGCCCGGCAGGTGATTCCTGAGTCTCCGGCATGTGGTTCTGGCACCTCTGAGAGGTGGTTCCGGCATGCCCGGCAGGTGATTCCGGAGTCTCCGGCATGTGGTTCTGGCACCTCTGAGAGGTGGTTCCGGAATGCCTGACATGTGATTCCGGAGTGTCTGCCGAGTGGCTCTTGCCTAGCCGGCAGCTGATTCTGGCGTGTCCAGCAGGTGGTTCTGGGGAGTGGATCAGGTGGTTCCGGCATACTCGGCAGGTGGTACCGGCGTGTCCGGAACATGGTTCTGGCAAGTCTGAGAGGTGGTTCTGGCATGTCCGGCAGATGATTCCGGAGTGTCCACCAAGTGGCTCTGGCATACCCGGCAGGTGATTTTGGCGTGTCAGGTAGGTGGTTCCGGCGAGTCGAGTAGGTGGTTCCGGCGTGCTCGGCAGGTGGTTCAGGCGGGTCTGGCAGGTGGTTTCGGTCTGTTCGGGGTGTGGTTCCGGCATCTCAGGCACATGGTTCTGGCACGTCTGAGAGGTGGTTCCGGCCGGCCCGACAGGTGTTTCCATGTTGTTCGCCAAGTGGTTCTGGCATAGCTGGCAGGTGATGTTGGCGTGACCGGCAGGTGGTTCCAGCCAGCCCGGCAGGTGATTCCGAAGTGTTCACCAAATGGTTGTGGCGTAGCCGGCAGGTGATTTTGGCGTGTCCAGCAGGTGGTTTTGGCGAGTCGAGCAGGTGGTTCTGGCGTGCTTGGCAGGTGCTTCCGGTGTCATTGGCATGTGGTTCCGGCATGTCTGAGAGGTGGTTCCGCCATGCCCGGCAGGTGATTCCCGAGTGTTCGCCAAGTGGTTCTGCCGTAGCCGGCAGGTGATTTTGCATGTCCGGCAATGGTTCCGGCGAGTCGAGCCGGTGGTTCCGGCGTGTCAGGCAGGTGGTTCCGGTCTGTCCAGCATGTGGGTCTGGGGTGTCCGGCACGAGGTTCTGGCACGTCTGAGAGGTTGTGTCGGCATGCACGTCACGTGATTCCGGCTTGTCCACCAAGTGGTTCTGGTGTAGCGGGCAGGTGATTTTGTCGTGTCCGGCAGGTGGGACCCGTGAGTCAAGCAGGTGGTTCCGGCGAGTGTTTCCTGTGTTTCCGGTCTGTCCGGGAGATGGTTCTGGCCTGTCCGGCACGTGCTTCTGGCACTTCGGAGAGGTTGTGCTGGCATGCCCGGCAGGTGATTCTGGAGTGTCCGCCAAGTGGTTCTGGCGTAGCCGGCAGGTCATTTTGGAGTGTCCGGCAGGTGGTTCCGCGGAGTGGATCAGGAACTTCCGGCATTCTCGGCAGGTGCTACCGCCGTCTCCTGCATGTCGCTGTGGCACCTCTGAGAGGTGGTTCCAGCATGCCCGGCAGGGGATTCCGGAGTGTCCGACAAGTGGTTGTGGCGTAGCCGGCTGGTGATTCTGGCGTGTCCGGCAGGTGGTTCTGGCGAGTCAAGCAGGTGGTCCCGGCGTGTCCGGCAGGTGGTTCCGGTCTGTCCTGGAGGTGCTTCCGGAGTGTCTGCCGAGTGGTTCTGGCATATCCGGCAGGTGATTTTGGCGTGTCCAGCAGGTGGTTCTGGGGAGTGGATCAGGTGGTTCCGGTATACTCGGCAGGTGGTTGTGGCCTGTCTGGCACATGGTTCTGGCACGTCTGAGAGGTGGTGCCGGAATGCCTGGCAGGTGATCCCGGAGAGTCCGGAATGTGGTTCTGGCACCTCTGAGAGATGGTTCCGGCATGCCCGGCAGGTGATTCCTGAGTCTCTGGCATGTGGTTCTGGCACCTCTGAGAGGTGGTTCCGGCATGCCCGGCAGGTGGTTCCGGAGTGTCTGCCGAGTGGCTCTTGCCTAGCCGGCAGGTGATTCTGGCGTGTCCAGCAGGTGGTTCTGGGGAGTGGATCAGGTGGTTCCGGCATACTCGGCAGGTGGTACCGGCGTGTACGGAACATGGTTCTGGCAAGTCTGAGAGGTGGTTCCGGCATGCCCGGCAGGTGATTCCGGAGTGTTCACCAAGTGGTTCTGGCGTAGCCGGCAGGTGATTTTGCATGTCCGGCGTTGGTTCCTGCGAGTCGAGCCGGTGGTTCTGGCGTGTCCGGCAGGTGGTTCCGGTCTGTCCGGCAGGTGGTTCTGGCGTGTCCGGCACGAGGTTCTGGCACGTCTGAGAGGTGGTTCCGGCATGCCCGACAGGTGATTCCAGAGTGTCCGCCACGAGGTTCTGGCGTACCCGGCAGGTGATTTTGGCGTGTCTGGCAGGTGTTTCTTGCAAGTCGAGCATGTGGCTCAGGCATGCTCAGCAGGTGCTTCCGGCGTGTCCGGCACGAGGTTCCGATGTGTCTGAGAGCTGGTTCTGGCATGTCCGGCAGATGATTCCGGAGTGTCCACCAAGTGGCTCTGGCATACCCGGCAGGTGATTTTGGTGTGTCAGGTAGGTGGTTCCGGCGAGTCGAGTAGGTGGTTCCGGCGTGCTCGGCAGGCGGTTCAGGCGGGTCTGGCAGGTGGTTTCGGTCTGTTCGGGGTGTGGTTCCGGCATCTCAGGCACATGGTTCTGGCACGTCTGAGAGGTGGTTCCGGCCGGCCCGACAGGTGTTTCCATGTTGTTCGCCAAGTGGTTCTGGCATAGCTGGCAGGTGATGTTGGCGTGACCGGCAGGTGGTTCCAGCCAGCCCGGCAGGTGATTCCGAAGTGTTCACCAAATGGTTGTGGCGTAGCCGGCAGGTGATTTTGGCATGTCCAGCAGGTGGTTTTGGCGAGTCGAGCAGGTGGTTCTGGCGTGCTCGGCAGGTGCTTCCGGTGTCATTGGCATGTGGTTCCGGCATGTCTGAGAGGTGGTTCCGCCATGCCCGGCAGGTGATTACCGAGTGTTCGCCAAGTGGTTCTGCCGTTGCCGGCAGGTGATTTTGCATGTCCGGCAATGGTTCCGGCGAGTCGAGCCGGTGGTTCCAGCGTGTCAGGCAGGTGGTTCCGGTCTGTCCAGCATGTGGGTCTGGGGTGTCCGGCACGAGGTTCTGGCACGTCTGAGAGGTTGTGTCGGCATGCACTTCACGTGATTCCGGCTTGTCCACCAAGCGGTTCTGGTGTAGCGGGCAGGTGATTTTGGCGTGTCCGGCAGGTGGGACCGGTGAGTCAAACAGGTGGTTCTGGCGAGTGTTTCCTGTGTTTCCGGTCTGTCCGGGAGATGGTTCCGGCCTGTCCTTGCACGTGCTTCTGGCACTTTGGAGAGGTTGTGCTGGCATGCCCGGCATGTGATCCTGGAGTGTCCGCCAAGTGTTTCTGGCGTAGGCGGCAGCTGATCTTGGCGTGTCCGGCAGGTGGTTCTGGCGAGTGGATCAGGTGGTTCCGGTATACTCGGCAGGTGGTTGAGGCGTGTCCGGCTCATGGTTCTGGCACGTCTGAGAGGTGGTTCCGGCATGCCTCTCAGGTGATCACGGAGAGTCCTCCAAGTGGTTCTGGCGTACCCCGCAGGTGTTTCTGCTGTGTCCGGCTGGTGGCTCTGGTGAGTCGAGCAGGTGGCTCCGGCATACTCGGCAGGTGGTTGCGGCGTGTCCGGCACATGGTTCTGGCACGTCTGAGAGGTGGTTCCGGCATGCCCGGCAGGTGATCCCGGAGTGTCTGACATGTGGTTCTGGCACCTCTGAGAGGTGGTTCCGGAATGCCTGACATGTGATTCCGGAGTGTCTGCCGAGTGGTTCTGGCGTAGCCGGCAGGTGATTTTGGCGTGTCCAGCAGGTGGTTCCGGCGAGCTCGGCAGGTGGTACCGGAGTGTCCGGAACATGGTTCTGGCACATCTGAGAGATGGTTCCGGCATGCCTGGCAGGTGATTCCGGAGTCCCCGGCATGTGGCTCTGGCACCTCTGAGAGGTGGTTCCGGCATGCCTCTCAGGTGATCACGGAGAGTCCTCCAAGTGGTTCTGGCGTACCCCGCAGGTGTTTCTGATGTGTCCGGCTGGTGGCTCTGGTGAGTCGAGCAGGTGGTTCCGGCGTGCTCGGCAGGTGGTTCCGGCAGGTCCGGCAGGTGTTTGCCGTCTGTCCATGACGTGGTTCCGGCATGCCCGCAAGTTGATTCTGGAGTGTCCACCAAGTGGTTTTGGCGTAGCCGGCATATGATTTTGGCCTGTGAGGCAGGTGGTTCCAGCATGTCTAGCAGGTGGTTCCGACGAGCTCGGCACGTGCTTCTGGTCTCTGCGGCACGTGGTTGTGGCACGTCTGAGAGATGGTTCCGGCAAGCCCGGGAGGTGATTCCGGAGTGTCCGGCATGTGGTTCTGGCACCTCTGAGAGCTGGTTCCGGCATGCCCGGCAGGTGATTCCTGAGTCTCCGGCATGTGGTTCTGGCACCTCTGAGAGGTGGTTCCGGCATGCCCGGCAGGTGGTCCCGGAGTGTCTGCCGAGTGGTTCTGGCGTAGCCCGCACGTGATTCTGGCATGTCCAGCAGGTGGTTCTGGGGAGTGGATCAGGTGGTTCCGGCATACTCGGCAGGTGGTACCGGCGTGTCCGGAACATGGTTCTGGCAAGTCTGAGAGGTGGTTCCGGCATGCCCGGCAGGTGATTCCGGAGTGTTCGCCAAGTGGTTCTGGCGTAGCCGGCAGGTGATTTTGCATGTCCGGCGGTGGTTCGGGCGAGTCGAGCCGGCGGTTCTGGCGTGTCCGGCAGGTGGTTCCGGTCTGTCCGGCAGGTGGTTCCGGCAGGTCCGGCAGGTGTTTGCCGTCTGTCCATGACGTGGTTCTGGCATGCCCGCAAGGTGATTCTGGAGTGTCAACCAAGTGGTTTTGGCGTAGCCGGCATATGAATTTGGCCTGTGAGGCAGGTGGTTCCGGCATGTCCAGAAGGTGGTTCCGGCGAGCTCGGCAGGTGCTTCTGGTCTCTTCGGCAAGTGGTTGTGGCACGTCTGAGAGATGGTTCCGGCATGCCGGGCAGGTGGTTTCGAGTGTCTGCCGAGTGGTTCTGGCACCTCTGAGAGGTGGTTCCGGCATGCCGGGCAGGCGGTTCCGGAGTGTCTGCCGAGTGGTTCTGGCATAGCCGGCAGGTGATTCTGGCGTGTCCAGCAGGTGGTTCTGGGGAGTGGATCAGGTGGTTCCGGCATACTCGGCAGGTGGTACCGGCGTGTCCGGAACATGGTTCTGGCAAGTCTGAGAGGTGGTTCCGGCATGCCCGGAAGGTGATTCCGGAGTGTTCACCAAGTGGTTCTGGCGTACCCGGCAGATGATTTTGGCGTGTCTGGAAGGTGTTTCTTGCAAATCGAGCATGTGGCTCAGGCATGCTCAGCAGGCGCTTCCGGCGTGTCCGGCACGTGGTTCTGGTGTGTCTGAGAGCTGGTTCTGGCATGTCCGGCAGATGATTCCGGAGTGTCCACCAAGTGGCTCTGGCATACCCGGCAGGTGATTTTGGCGTGTCAGGTAGGTGGTTCCGGCGAGTCGAGTAGGTGGTTCCGGCGTGCTCGGCAGGTGGTTCAGGCGGGTCTGGCAGGTGGTTTCGGTCTGTTCGGGGTGTGGTTTCGGCATCTCAGGCACATGGTTCTGGCACGTCTGAGAGGTGGTTCCGGCCGGCCCGACAGGTGTTTCCATGTTGTTCGCCAAGTGGTTCTGGCATAGCTGGCAGGTGATGTTGGCGTGACCGGCAGGTGGTTCCAGCCAGCCCGGCAGGTGATTCCGAAGTGTTCACCAAATGGTTGTGGCGTAGCCGGCAGGTGATTTTGGCGTGTCCAGCAGGTGGTTTTGGCGAGTCGAGCAGGTGGTTCTGGCGTGCTCGGCAGGTGCTTCCGGTGTCATTGGCATGTGGTTCCGGCATGTCTGAGAGGTGGTTCCGCCATGCCCGGCAGGTGATTCCCGAGTGTTCGCCAAGTGGTTCTGCCGTAGCCGGCAGGTGATTTTGCATGTCCGGCAATGGTTCCGGCGAGTCGAGCCGGTGGTTCCGGCGTGTCAGGCAGGTGGTTCCGGTCTGTCCAGCATGTGGGTCTGGGGTGTCCGGCACGAGGTTCTGGCACGTCTGAGAGGTTGTGTCGGCATGCACTTCACGTGATTCCGGCTTGTCCACCAAGCGGTTCTGGTGTAGCGGGCAGGTGATTTTGGCGTGTCGGGCAGGTGGGACCCGTGAGTCAAGCAGGTGGTTCCGGCGAGTGTTTCCTGTGTTTCCGGTCTGTCCGGGAGATGGTTCCGGCCTGTCCGGCACGTGCTTCTGGCACTTCGGAGAGGTTGTGCTGGCATGCCCGGCAGGTGATCCTGGAGTGTCCGCCAAGTGTTTCTGGCGTAGCCGGCAGCTGATTTTGGCGTGTCCAGCAGGTGGTTTTGGCGAGTCGAGCAGGTGGTTCTGGCGTGCTCGGCAGGTGCTTCCGGTGTCATTGGCATGTGGTTCCGGCATGTCTGAGAGGTGGTTCCGCCATGCCCGGCAGGTGATTCCCGAGTGATCGCCAAGTGGTTCTGCCGTAGCCGGCAGGTGATTTTGCATGTCCGGCAATGGTTCCGGCGAGTCGAGCCGGTGGTTCCGGCGTGTCAGGCAGGTGGTTCCGGTCTGTCCAGCATGTGGGTCTGGGGTGTCCGGCACGAGGTTCTGGCACGTCTGAGAGGTTGTGTCGGCATGCACTTCACGTGATTCCGGCTGGTCCACCAAGCGGTTCTGGTGTAGCGGGCAGGTGATTTTGGCGTGTCCGGCAGGTGGGACCGGTGAGTCAAACAGGTGGTTCTGGCGAGTGTTTCCTGTGTTTCCGGTCTGTCCGGGAGATGGTTCCGGCCTGTCTGGCACGTGCTTCTGGAACTTTGGAGAGGTTGTGCTGGCATGCCCGGCAGTTGATCCTGGAGTGTCCGCCAAGTGTTTCTGGCGTAGCCGGCAGCTGATTTTGGCGTGTCCGGCATGTGTTTCTGGGGAGTGGATCAGGTGGTTCCGGTATACTCGGCAGGTGGTTGAGGCGTGTCCGGCTCATGGTTCTGCCACGTCTGAGAGGTGGTTCCGGCATGCCTCTCAGGTGATCATGGAGAGTACTCCAAGTGGTTCTGGCGTACCCCGCAGGTGTTTCTGATGTGTCCGGCTGGTGGCTCTGGTGAGTCGAGCAGGTGGTTCCGGCGTGCTCGGCAGGTGGTTCCGGCAGGTCCGGCACGTGTTTGCCGTCTGTCCATGACGTGGTTCCGGCATGCCCGCAAGTTGATTCTGGAGTGTCCACCAAGTGGTTTTGGCGTAGCCGGCATATGATTTTGGCCTGTGAGGCAGGTGGTTCCAGCATGTCTAGCAGGTGGTTCCGGCGAGCTCGGCAGGTGCTTCTGGTCTCTTCGGCACATGGTTGTGGCACGTCTGAGAGATGGTTCCGGCAAGCCCGGGAGGTGATTCCGGAGTGTCCGGCATGTGGTTCTGGCACCTCTGAGAGGTGGTTCCGGCATGCCCGGCAGGTGATTCCTGAGTCTCCGGCATGTGGTTCTGGCACCTCTGAGAGGTGGTTCCGGCATGCCCGGCAGGTGGTCCCGGCGTGTCCGGCAGGTGGTTCCGGTCTGTCCTGGAGGTGGTTCCGGAGTGTCTGCCGAGTGGCTCTTGCCTAGCCGGCAGCTGATTCTGGCGTGTCCAGCAGGTGGTTCTGGGGAGTGGATCAGGTGGTTCCGGCATACTCGGCAGGTGGTACCGGCGTGTCCGGAACATGGTTCTGGCACATCTGAGAGATGGTTCCGGCATGCCTGGCAGGTGATTCCGGAGTCCCCGGCATGTGGCTCTGGCACCTCTGAGAGGTGGTTCCGGCATGCCCGGCAGGTGATTCTGGAGTGTTCGCCAAGTGGTTCTGGCGTAGCCGGCAGGTGATTTTGGCGTGTCCAGCAGGTGGTTCTGGGGAGTGGATCAGGTGGTTCCGGTACTCGGCAGGTGGTTGCGGCCTGTCTGGCACATGGTTCTGGCAAGTCTGAGAGGTGGTTCCGGCATGCCCGGAAGGTGATTCCGGAGTGTTCACCAAGTGGTTTTGGCGTAGCCGGCAGGTGATTTTGCATGTCCGGCGGTGGTTCCGGCGAGTCGAGCCGGCGGTTCCGGGGTGTCCGGCAGGTGGTTCCGGTCTGTCCGGCAGGTGGTTCTGGCGTGTCCGGCACGAGGTTCTGGCACGTCTGAGAGGTGGTTCCGGCATGCCCGACAGGTGATTCCGGAGTGTCCGCCACGTGGTTCTGGCGTACCCGGCAGGTGATTTTGGCGTGTCCGGCAGGTGGTTCTGGGGAGTGGATCAGGAACTTCCGGCATTCTCGGCAGGTGCTACCGCCATCTCCTGCATGTGGCTGTGGCACCTCTGAGAGGTGGTTCCAGCATGCCCGGCAGGTGATTCCGGAATGTCCGACAAGTGGTTGTGGCGTAGCCGGCTGGTGATTCTGGCGTGTCCGGCAGGTGGTTCTGGCGAGTCAAGCAGGTGGTCCCGGCGTGTCCGGCAGGTGGTTCCGGTCTGTCCTCTAGGTGGTTCCGGAGTGTCTGCCGAGTGGTTCTGGCATAGCCGGCAGGTGATTTTGGCGTGTCCAGCAGGTGGCTCCGGCGAGCTCGGCATGTGGTACCGGCGTGTCCAGAACATGGTTCTGGCACATCTGAGAGATGGTTCCGGCAGGCCCGGCAGGTGATTCCGGAGTCTCCGGCGTGTGGTTCTGGCACCTCTGAGACGTGGTTCCGGCATGCCCGGCAGGTGATTCCGGAGTCTCCGGCATGTGGTTCTGGCACCTCTGAGAGGTGGTTCCGGAATGCCTGACATGTGATTCCGGAGTGTCTGCTGAGTGGTTCTTGCATAGCCGGCAGGTGATTCTGGCGTGTCCAGCAGGTGGTTCTGGGGAGTGGATCAGGTGGTTCCGGCATACTCGGCAGGTGGTACCGGCGTGTCCGGAACATGGTTCTGGCAAGTCTGAGAGGTGGTTCCGGCATGCCCGGCAGGTGATTCCGGAGTGTTCGCCAAGTGGTTCTGGCGTAGCCGGCAGGTGATTTTGCATGTCCGGCGGTGGTTCTGGCGAGTCGAGCCGGTGGTTCCGGCGTGTCCGGCAGGTGGTTCCGGTCTGTCCGGCAGGTGGTTCTGGCGTGTCCGGCAAGAGGTTCTGGCACGTCTGAGAGGTGGTTCCGGCATGCCCGACAGGTGATTCCGGAGTGTCCGCCACGTGGTTCTGGCGTACCCTGTAGGTGATTTTGGCGTGTCTGGCAGGTGTTTCTTGCAAGTCGAGCATGTGGCTCAGGCATGCTCAGCAGGTGCTTCCGGCGTGTCCAGCACGTGTTTCTGGTGTGTCTGAGAGCTGGTTCTGGCATGTCCGGCATATGATTCCGGAGTGTCCACCAAGTGGCTCTGGCATACCCAGCAGGTGATTTTGGCGTGTCAGGTAGGTGGTTCCGGCGAGTCGAGTAGGTGGTTCAGGCGTGCTCGGCAGGTGGTTCAGGCGGGTCTGGCAGGTGGTTTCGGTCTGTTCGGGGTGTGGTTCCGGCATCTCATGCACATGGTTCTGGCACGTCTGAGATGTGGTTCCGGCCGGCCCGACAGGTGTTTCCACAGTGTCCGCCAAGTGGTACTGGCGTAGTTGGCAGGTGATTTTGGCATGACCGGCAGGTGGTTCCAGCAAGCCCGGCAGGTGATTCCGAAGTGTTCCCCAACTGGTTGTGGCGTAGCCGGCAGGTGATTTTTGCGTGTCCGGCAGGTGGTTCTGGCGAGTCGAGCAGGTGGTTCCGGCGTGCTCGGCAGGTGCTTCCGGGGTCATTGGCACGTGGTTCTGGCATATCTGAGAGGTGGTTCCGGCATGCCCGGCAGGTGATTCCGGAGTGTTCGCCAAGTGTTTCCGGCGTAGCCGGCAGGTGATTTTGCATGTCCAGCGGTCGTTCCGGCGGGTCGAGCCGGTGGTTCCGGCGTGTCCGGCAGGTGGTTCCGGTCTGTCCGGCAGGTGGTTCTGTGGTGTCCCGCACGAGGTTCAGTCTGAGAGGCTGTGGCGGCATGCCCCTCACGTGATTCCGGCTTGTCCCCGAAGTGGTGCTGGTGTAGCGGCCAGGTGATTTTGGCGTGTCCGGCAGGTGGTTCAGGCGAGTTGAGCAGGTGGTTGCGACGTGCTCGGCAGGTGCTTCCGGCGTCTCCGGCACGTGTTTCTGGCACATCTGACAGGTGGTTCCGGCATGCCCGAAAGGTGATTCCGGTCTGTCCGGTAGGTGGTTCCAGCCTGCACGGCATGTGGTTCTGGTACGTCTCAGAGGTGGTTGCGCATGCCCAACAGGTGATTCCGGACTGTCCGCCACATGGTTCTGGCACGTCTGAGAGGTGGTTCCGGCATGCCCGGCAGGTCATCCCAGAGAGTCCTCTAAGTGGTTCTGGCATAACACGCAGGTGATTTTGGCGTGTCTGGCAGGTTGTTCCGTTGTGCTTGGCAGGTGTTTCAGGCTTGGAAGGCAGGTGGTTCCAGACTGTCCAGGACGTGTTTCCAGCTTCTCCGGCAGGTGGTTCTGGTACGTCCGAGAGGTGGTTCCGCCATGGCTGGCAGGCGATTCCGGACCGTCCCCCAGGTGGTTCTGGCATAGCCAGCAGTTGATATTGGCCTGTCCGGCAGGTGGTTCCAGCGAGTCGAACAGGTGGCTCTGGCGTGCTCGGAAGGTGGTTCCGGTCTCTCCGGTAGGTGATTCCGGCGTGTCCGGCACGTGCTTCCGGCACGTCTGAGAGGTGGTTCCGGCATGCCCTACAGGTGATTTCGGAGTGTCCGCCAGGTGGTTCTGGCGTACGCGGCAGGTGATTTTGGTGTGTCCGGCATGTGTTTCTGGCGAGTCGAGCAGGTGGCTCCGGCATGCTCGGCAGGTGCTTCCGGCGTCTCCGGCACGTTGTTCTGGTGTGTCTGAGAGCTGGTTCCGGCATGTCCGGCAGATGATTCCGGAGTGTCTGCCAAGTGGTTCTGGCATACCCGGCTCGTGATTTGGGCATGTCAGGTAGGTGGTTCCGGCGAGTCGAGCAGGTGGCTCCGGCGTGCTCGGCAGGTTGTTCAGACGGGTCTGGCAGGTGTTTTCCGTCTGTTCGGGGTGTGGTTCCAGCATCTCATGCACATGGTTCTGGCACGTCTGAGATGTGGTTCCGGCCGGCCCGACAGGTGTTTCCACAGTGTCCGCCATGTGGTACTGGCGTAGTTGGCAGGTGATTTTGGCATGACCGGCAGGTGGTTCCAGCAAGCCCGGCAGGTGATTCCGAAGTGTTCCCCAACTGGTTGTGGCGTAGCCGGCAGGTGATTTTGGCGTGTCCGGCAGGTGGTTCAGGCGAGTTGAGCAGGTGGTTGCGACGTGCTCGGCAGGTGCTTCCGGCGTCTCCGGCACGTGTTTCTGGCACATCTGACTGGTGGTTCCGGCATGCCCAAAAGTTGATTCCGGTCTGTCCGGTAGGTGGTTCCGGCGTGCACGGCACGTGGTTCTGGTACGTCTCAGAGGTGGTTGCGTATGCCCAACAGGTGATTCCGGACTGTCCGCCACGTGCTTCTGGCACGTCTGAGAGGTGATTCCAACATGCCCGGCAGGTCATTTCGGAGAGTCGTCCAAGTGGTTCTGGCGTAGCCCACAGGTGATTTTGGCGTGTCCGGCAGGTGGTTCCGCCGTGCTCGGCAGGTGGTTCAGGCATGGCCGTCACGTGGTTCCAGTCTGTCCAGGACGTGTTTCCAGCTTCTCCGGCAGGTGGTTCTGGTACGTCTAAGAGGTGGTTCCGCCATGGCTGGCAGGTGATCCTGGACTGTCCCCCAGGTGGTTCTGGCATAGCCAGCAGTTGATATTGGCCTGTCCGGCAGGTGGTTCCAGCGAGTCGAACAGGTGGCTCCGGCGTTCTTGGCAGGTGGTTCCGGTCTGTCCGGTAGGTGTTTCCGGCGTGTCTGGCACGTGCTTCCGGCACGTCTGAGAGGTGGTTCCGGCATGCGCGGCAGGTGATTCCGTAGTGTCCGCCAGGTGGTTCTGGCAAACCTGGCAGGTGATTTTGGCATGTCCGGCAGGTGTTTCTGGCGAGTCGAGCAGGTGGCACCGGCATGCGCGGCAGGTGCTTCCGGCGTCTCCGGCACTTGGTTCTGGTGTGTCTGAGAGCTGGTTCCGGCATGTCCGGCAGATGATTCCGGAGTGTCCGCCAAGTGGTTCTGGCATACCCAGCAGGTGATTTTGGCGTGTCAGGGAGGTGGTACCGGTGAGTCGAGCAGGTGGTTCCGGCGTGCTCAGCAGGTGGTTCAGGTGGTTCTGGCAGGTGGTATCCGTCTGTTCGGGGTGTGGTTCCAGCATCTCATGAACACGTTTCTGGCACGTCTGAGATGTGGTTCCAGCCGGCCCGACAGGTGTTTCCGCAGTGTCCGCCAAGCGGTTCTGGCGTAGTTGGCAGGTGATTTTGGCATGACTGGCAGGTGGTTCCAGCAAGCCTGGCAGGTGATTCCAAAGTGTTCACCAACTGGTTGTGGCGTAGCCGGCAGGTGATTTTTGCGTGATCAGCAGGTGGTTCTGGCGAGTCGAGCAGGTGGTTCCGGCGTGCTCGGCTGGTGCTTCCGGGGTCATTGGCACGGGGTTCTGGCATGTCTGAGAGGTGGTTCCTGCATGCCCGGCAAGTGATTCCGGAGTGTTCGCCAAGTGGTTCTGGCATAGTCGGCAGGTGATTTTGGCATGTCCGGCAGGTGGTTCAGGCGAGTTGAGCAGGTGGTTCCAACGTGCTTGGCAGGTGCTTCCGGCGTCTCCGGCACGTGTTTCTGGCACATCTGACAGGTGGTTCCGGCATGCCCGAAAGGTGATTCCGGTCTGTCCGGTAGGTGGTTCCAGCCTGCACGGCATGTGGTTCTGGTACGTCTCAGAGGTGGTTGCGCATGCCCAACAGGTGATTCCGGACTGTCCGCCACATGGTTCTGGCACGTCTGAGAGGTGGTTCCGGCATGCCCGGCAGGTCATCCCAGAGAGTCCTCCAAGTGGTTCTGGCATAACACGCAGGTGATTTTGGCGTGTCTGGCAGGTTGTTCCGTTGTGCTTGGCAGGTGGTTCAGGCTTGGCCGTCAGGTGGTTCCAGACTGTCCAGGACGTGTTTCCAGCTTCTCCGGCAGGTGGTTCTGGTACGTCTGAGAGGTGGTTCCGCCATGGCTGGCAGGTGATCCCGGACCGTCCCCCAGGTGGTTCTGGCATAGCCAGCAGTTGATATTGGCCTGTCCGGCAGGTGGTTCCAGCGAGTCGAACAGGAGGCTCCGGCCTTCTTGGCAGGTGGTTCCGGTCTGTCCGGTAGGTGTTTGCGGCGTGTCTGGCACGTGCTTCCGGCACGTCTGAGAGGTGGTTCCGGCATGCGCGGCAGGTGATGCCGTAGTGTCCGCCAGGTGGTTCTGGCATACCCGGCAGGTGATTTTGGCGTGTCCGGCAGGTGTTTCTGGCGAGTCGAGCAGGTGGCTCCGGCATGCTCGGCAGGTGCTTCCGGCGTCTCCGGCACTTGGTTCTGGTGTGTCTGAGAGCTGGTTCCGGCATGTCCGGCAGATGATTCCGGAGTGTCCGCCAAGTGGTTCTGGCATACCCGGCTGGTGATTTGGGCATGTCAGGTAGGTGGTTCCGGCGAGTCGAGCAGGTGGCTCCGGCGTGCTCGGCAGGTTGTTCAGACGGGTCTGGCAGGTGTTTTCCGTCTGTTCGGGGTGTGGTTCCAGAATCTCATGCACATGGTTCTGGCACGTCTGAGATGTGGTTCGGGCCGGCCCCACAGGTGATTCCACAGTGTCCGCCAAGTGGTACTGGCGTAGTTGGCAGGTGATTTTGGCATGACCGGCAGGTGGTTCCAGCAAGCCCGGCAGGTGATTCCGAAGTGTTCCCCATCTGGTTGTGGCGTAGCCGGCAGGTGATTTTTGCGTGTCCGGCAGGTGGTTCTGGCGAGTCAAGCAGGTGGTTCCGGCGTGCTCGGCAGGTGCTTCCGGGGTCATTGGCACGTGGTTCTGGCATATCTGAGAGGTGGTTCCGGCATGCCCGGCAGGTGATTCCGGAGTGTTCGCCAAGTGTTTCCGGCGTAGCCGGCAGGTGATTTTGCATGTCCAGCGGTCGTTCCGGCGGGTCGAGCCGGTGGTTCGGGCGTGTCCAGCAGGTGGTTCCGGTCTGTCCGGCAGGTGGTTCTGTGGTGTCCGGCACGAGGTTCAGTCTGGGAGGCTGTGCCGGCATGCCCCTCACGTGATTCCGGCTTGTCCCCGAAGTGGTGCTGGTGTAGCGGGAAGGTGATGTTGGCGTGTCCGGCAGGTGGTTCAGGCGAGTTGAGGAGGTGGTTGCGACGTGCTCGGCAGGTGCTTCCGGCGTCTCCAGCACGTGTTTCTGGCACATCTGACTGGTGGTTCCGGCATGCCCAAAAGTTGATTCCGGTCTGTCCGGTAGGTGGTTCCGGCGTGCACGGCACGTGGTTCTGGTACGTCTCAGAGGTGGTTGCGTATGCCCAACAGGTGATTCCGGACTGTCCGCCACGTGCTTCTGGCACGTCTGAGAGGTGGTTCCAACATGCCCGGCAGGTCATTTCGGAGAGTCGTCCAAGTGGTTCTGGCGTAGCCCGCAGGTGGTTCAGGCGAGTTGAGCAGGTGGTTCCGCCGTGCTCGGCAGGTGGTTCAGGCATGGCCGTCACGTGGTTCCAGTCTGTCCAGGACGTGTTTCCAGCTTCTCCGGCAGGTGGTTCTGGTACGTCTGAGAGGTGGTTCCGCCATGGCTGGCAGGTGATCCCGGACTGTCCCCCAGGTGGTTCTGGCATAGCCAGCAGTTGATATTGGCCTGTCCGGCAGGTGGTTCCAGCAAGTCGAACAGGTGGCTCCGGCATGCTCGGCAGGTGGTTCCGGTCTGTCCAGTAGGTGATTCCGGCGTGTCCGGCACGTGCTTCCGGCACGTCTGAGAGGTGATTCCGGCATGGGAGACAGGTGATTCCGTAGTGTCCGCCAGGAGGTTCTGGCATACCCGGCAGGTGATTTTGGCGTGTCCGGCAGGTGTTTCTGGCGAGTCGAGCAGGTGGCTCCGGCATGCTCGGCAGGTGCTTCCGGCGTCTCCGGCACTTGGTTCTGGTGTGTCTGAGAGCTGGTTCCGGCATGTCCGGCAGATGATTCCGGAGTGTCCGCCAAGTGGTTCTGGCATACCCAGCAGGTGATTTTGGCGTGTCAGGGAGGTGGTACCGGTGAGTCGAGCAGGTGGTTCCGGCGTGCTCAGCAGGTGGTTCAGGCGGTTCTGGCAGGTGGTATCCGTCTGTTCGGGGTGTGGTTCCAGCATCTCATGAACACGTTTCTGGCACGTCTGAGATGTGGTTCCAGCCGGCCCGACAGGTGTTTCCGCAGTGTCCGCCAAGCGGTTCTGGCGTAGTTGGCAGGTGATTTTGGCATGACTGGCAGGTGGTTCCAGCAAGCCTGGCAGTTGATTCCAAAGTGTTCCCCGTCTGGTTGTGGCGTAGCCGGCAGGTGATTTTTGCGTGATCGGCAGGTGGTTCTGGCGAGTCGAGCATGTGGTTCCGGCGTGCTCGGCTGGTGCTTCCGGGGTCATTGGCACGGGGTTCTGGCATGTCTGAGAGGTGGTTCCTGCATGCCCGGCAAGTGATTCCGGAGTGTTTGCAAGTGGTTCTGGCGTAGTCGGCAGGTGATTTTGGCATGTCCGGCAGGTGGTTCAGGCGAGTTGAACAGGTGGTTCCAACGTGCTTGGCAGGTGCTTCCGGCGTCTCCGGCACGTGATTCTGGCACATCTGACAGCTGGTTCCGGCATGCCCGAAAGGTGATTCCGGTCTGTCCGGTAGGTGGTTCCAGCCTGCACGGCATGTGGTTCTGGTACGTCTCACAGGTGGTTGCGCATGCCCAACAGGTGATTCCGGACTGTCCGCCACATGGTTCTGGCACGTCTGAGAGGTGGTTCCGGCATGTCCGGCAGGTCATCCCAGAGAGTCCTCCAAGTGGTTCTGGCATAACACGCAGGTGATTTTGGCGTGTCTGGCAGGTTGTTCCGTTGTGCTTGGCAGGTGGTTCAGGCTTGGCCGGCAGGTGGTTCCAGACTGTCCAGGACGTGTTTCCAGCTTCTCCGGCAGGTGGTTCTGGTACGTCTGAGAGGTGGTTCCGCCATGGCTGGCAGGTGATTCCGGACCGTCCCCCAGGTGGTTCTGGCATAGCCAGCAGTTGATATTGGCCTGTCCGGCAGGTGGTTCCAGCGAGTCGAACAGGTGGCTCCGGCGTGCTCGGCAGGTGGTTCCGGTCTGTCCGGTAGGTGATTGTGGCGTGTCCGGCACGTGCTTCCGGCACGTCTGAGAGGTGGTGCCGGCATGCGCGACAGGTGGTTTCGGAGTGTCCGCCAGGTGGTTCTGGCGTACCCGGCAGGTGATTTTGGCGTGTCCGGCAGGTGTTTCTGGCGAGTCGAGCAGGTGGCTCCGGCATGCTCGGCAGGTGCTTCCGGCGTGCTCGGAAGGTGCTTCCGGCGTCTCCGGCACGTGGTTGTGGTGTGTCTGAGAGCTGGTTCCGGCATGTCCGGCAGATGATTCCGGAGTGTCCGCCAAGTGGTTCTGGCATACCCAGCAGGTGATTTTGGCGTGTCAGGGAGGTGGTACCGTTGAGTCGAGCAGGTGGTTCCGGCGTGCTCGGCAGGTGGTTCAGGCGGTTCTGGCAGGTGGTATCCGTCTGTTCGGGGTGTGGTTCCAGCATCTCATGCACATGGTTCTGGCACGTCTGAGATGTGGTTCCAGCCGGCCCGACAGGTGTTTCCGCAGTGTCCGCCAAGCGGTTCTGGCGTAGTTGGCAGGTGATTTTGGCATGACTGGCAGGTGGTTCCAGGTATCCTGGCAGGTGATTCCAAAGTGTTCACCAACTGGTTGTGGCGTAGCCGGCAGGTCATTTTGGAGTGTCCGGCAGGTGGTTCCGCGGAGTGGATCAGGAACTTCCGGCATTCTCGTCAGGTGCTACCGCCGTCTCCTGCATGTCGCTGTGGCACCTCTGAGAGGTGGTTCCAGCATGCCCGGCAGGGGATTCCGGAGTGTCCGACAAGTGGTTGTGGCGTAGCCAGCTGGTGATTCTTGCGTGTCCGGCAGGTGGTTTTGGCGAGTCAAGCAGGTAGTCCCGGCCTGTCCGGCAGGTGGTTCCGGTCTGTCCTGGAGGTGGTTCCGGAGTGTCTGCCGAGTGGTTCTGGCGTATCCGGCAGGTGATTTTGGCGTGTCCAGCAGGTGGTTCTGGGGAGTGGAGCAGGTGGTTCCGGCATACTCGGCAGGTGGTTGCGGCGTGTCCGGCACATGGTTCTGGCACGTCTGAGAGGTGGTTCCGGCATGCCCGGCAGGTGATCCCGGAGTGTCCGGCATGTGGTTCTGGCACCTCTGAGAGGTGGTTCTGGAATGCCTGACATGTGAATCCGGAGTGTCTGCAGAGTGGTTCTGGCGTAGCCGGCAGTTGATTTTGGCGTGTCCAGCAGGTGGTTCCGGCGAGCTCGGCAGGTGGTACCGGCGTGTCCGGAACATGGTTCTGGCAAGTCTGAGAGGTGGTTCCGGCATGCCCGGCAGGTGATTCCGGAGTGTTCGCCAAGTGGTTCTGGCGTAGCCGGCAGGTGATTTTGCATG
>NW_027227836.1:0-26512 GCF_037783145.1 Equus przewalskii | reverse complement strand
CTTTGGAAGACATGTTCCCGCTAGTCTGTAAGAGCACTGTGCAGAGCGAGTTGTTTCTTAGCTTCCCAAAGAGCTGGAAAGCAAGATGCTGTGGGGCCCAACTCGCCCTTTGGAAAGAAGCCTGCACATTGTGCCTTTCAGCTCTAGGGCAAAGTAGCACACCCAGAGCAGAAGTCCTACTTCAGCCAGATCAGGCCTGCACAGAAACTGCGTTTCACAGGCCTTTGGAAGACATGTTCCCGGTAGGCTGTAAGAGCACTGTGCAGAGCGAGTTGTTCTTAGCTTCCCAAAGAGCTGGAAGCAAGATGCTGTGGGGCCCAACTCGCCCTTTGGAAAGAAGCCTGCACGTTGTGCCTTTCAGCTCTAGGGCAAAGTAGCACACCCAGAGCAGAAGTCCTACTTCAGCCAGATCAGGCCTGCAAAGAAACTGCGTTTCACAGGCCTTTGGAAGACATGTTCCCGCTAGGCTGTAAGAGCACTGTGCAGAGCGAGTTGTTTCTTAGCTTCCCAAAGAGCTGGAAGCAAGATGCTGTGGGGCCCAGACTCGCCCTTTGGAAAGAAGCCTGCACGTTGTGCCTTTCAGCTCTAGGGCAAAGTAGCACACCCAGAGCAGAAGTCCTACTTCAGCCAGATCAGGCCTGCAAAGAAACTGCGTTTCACAGGCCTTTGGAAGAGATGTTCCCACTAGGCTGTAAGAGCACTGTGCAGAGCGAGTTGTTTCTTAGCTTCCCAAAGAGCTGGAAGCAAGATGCTGTGGGGCCCAACTCGCCCTTTGGAAAGAAGCCTGCACGTTGTGCCTTTCAGCTCTAGGGCAAAGTAGCACACCCAGAGCAGAAGTCCTACTTCAGCCAGATCAGGCCTGCAAAGAAACTGCGTTTCACAGGCCTTTGGAAGAGATGTTCCCGGTAGGCTGTAAGAGCACTGTGCAGAGCGAGTTGTTTCTTAGCTTCCCAAAGAGCTGGAAGCAAGATGCTGTGGGGCCCAACTCGCCCTTTGGAAAGAAGCCTGCACGTTGTGCCTTTCAGCTCTAGGGCAAAGTAGCACACCCAGAGCAGAAGTCCTACTTCAGCCAGATCAGGCCTGCAAAGAAACTGCGTTTCACAGGCCTTTGGAAGAGATGTTCCCACTAGGCTGTAAGAGCACTGTGCAGAGCGAGTTGTTTCTTAGCTTCCCAAAGAGCTGGAAGCAAGATGCTGTGGGGCCCAACTCGCCCTTTGGAAAGAAGCCTGCACGTTGTGCCTTTCAGCTCTAGGGCAAAGTAGCACACCCAGAGCAGAAGTCCTACTTCAGCCAGATCAGGCCTGCAAAGAAACTGCGTTTCACAGGCCTTTGGAAGACATGTTCCCGGTAGGCTGTAAGAGCACTGTGCAGAGCGAGTTGTTTCTTAGCTTCCCAAAGAGCTGGAAGCAAGATGCTGTGGGGCCCAACTCGCCCTTTGGAAAGAAGCCTGCACGTTGTGCCTTTCAGCTCTAGGGCAATGTAGCACACCCAGATTAGAAGTCCTACTTCAGCCAGATCAGGCCTGCAAAGAAACTGCGTTTCACAGGCCTTTGGAAGACATGTTCCCAGTAGGCTGTAAGAGCACTGTGCAGAGCGAGTTGTTTCTTAGCTTCCCAAAGAGCTGGAAGCAAGATGCTGTGGGGCCCAACTCGCCCTTTGGAAAGAAGCCTGCACGTTGTGCCTTTCAGCTCTAGGGCAAAGTAGCACACCCAGAGCAGAAGTCCTACTTCAGCCAGATCAGGCCTGCAAAGAAACTGCGTTTCACAGGCCTTTGGAAGAGATGTTCCCAGTAGGCTGTAAGAGCACTGTGCAGAGAGAGTTGTTTCTTAGCTTCCCAAAGAGCTGGAAGCAAGATGCTGTGGGGCCCAACTCGCCCTTTGGAAAGCAGCCTGCACGTTCTGCCTTTCAGCTCTAGGGCAATGTAGCACACCCAGAGCAGAAGTTCTACTTCAGCGAGATCAGGCCTGCAAAGAAACTGCGTTTCACAGGCCTTTGGAAGAGATGTTCCCGGTAGGCTGTAAGAGCACTGTGCAGAGCGAGTTCTTTCTTAGCTTCCCAAAGAGCTGGAAGCAAGATACTGTGGGCCCCAACTCGCCCTTTGGAAAGAAGCCTGCACGTTGTGACTTTCAGCTCTAGGGCAATGTAGCACACCCAGAGCAGAAGTTCTACTTCAAGCCAGATCACGCCTGCAAAGAAGCTGTGTTTCACATGCCTTTGGAAGAGATGTTCCCGGTAGGCTGTAAGAGCACTGTGCAGATCGAGTTGTTTCTAGGCTTCCCAAAGAGCTGGAAGCAAGATGCTGTGGGGCCCAACTCGCCCTTTGGAAAGAAGCCTGCACGTTGTGCCTTTCAGCTCTAGGGCAAAGTAGCACACCCAGAGCAGAAGTCCTACTTCAGCCAGATCAGGCCTGCAAAGAAACTGCGTTTCACAGGCCTTTGGAAGAGATGTTCCCGGTAGGCTGTAAGAGCACTGTGCAGAGCGAGTTGTTTCTTAGCTTCCCAAAGAGCTGGAAGCAAGATGCTGTGGGGCCCAACTCGCCCTTTGGAAAGAAGCCTGCACGTTGTGCCTTTCAGCTCTAGGGCAAAGTAGCACACCCAGAGCAGAAGTCCTACTTCAGCCAGATCAGGCCTGCAAAGAAACTGCGTTTCACAGGCCTTTGGAAGAGATGTTCCCGGTAGGCTGTAAGAGCACTGTGCAGAGCGAGTTGTTTCTTAGCTTCCCAAAGAGCTGGAAGCAAGATGCTGTGGGGCCCAACTCGCCCTTTGGAAAGAAGCCTGCACGTTGTGCCTTTCAGCTCTAGGGCAAAGTAGCACACCCAGAGCAGAAGTCCTACTTCAGCCAGATCAGGCCTGCAAAGAAACTGCGTTTCACAGGCCTTTGGAAGAGATGTTCCCGGTAGGCTGTAAGAGCACTGTGCAGAGCGAGTTGTTTCTTAGCTTCCCAAAGAGCTGGAAGCAAGATGCTGTGGGGCCCAACTCGCCCTTTGGAAAGAAGCCTGCACGTTGTGCCTTTCAGCTCTAGGGCAAGGTAGCACACCCAGAGCAGAAGTCCTACTTCAGCCAGATCAGGCCTGCAAAGAAACTGCGTTTCACAGGCCTTTGGAAGAGATGTTCCCACTAGGCTGTAAGAGCACTGTGCAGAGCGAGTTGTTTCTTAGCTTCCCAAAGAGCTGGAAGCAAGATGCTGTGGGGCCCAACTCGCCCTTTGGAAAGAAGCCTGCACGTTGTGCCTTTCAGCTCTAGGGCAAAGTAGCACACCCAGAGCAGAAGTCCTACTTCAGCCAGATCAGGCCTGCAAAGAAACTGCGTTTCACAGGCCTTTGGAAGAGATGTTCCCACTAGGCTGTAAGAGCACTGTGCAGAGCGAGTTGTTTCTTAGCTTCCCAAAGAGCTGGAAGCAAGATGCTGTGGGGCCCAACTCGCCCTTTGGAAAGAAGCCTGCACGTTGTGCCTTTCAGCTCTAGGGCAAAGTAGCACACCCAGAGCAGAAGTCCTACTTCAGCCAGATCAGGCCTGCAAAGAAACTGCGTTTCACAGGCCTTTGGAAGAGATGTTCCCACTAGGCTGTAAGAGCACTGTGCAGAGCGAGTTGTTTCTTAGCTTCCCAAAGAGCTGGAAGCAAGATGCTGTGGGGCCCAACTCGCCCTTTGGAAAGAAGCCTGCACGTTGTGCCTTTCAGCTCTAGGGCAAAGTAGCACACCCAGAGCAGAAGTCCTACTTCAGCCAGATCAGGCCTGCAAAGAAACTGCGTTTCACAGGCCTTTGGAAGAGATGTTCCCGGTAGGCTGTAAGAGCACTGTGCAGAGCGAGTTGTTTCTTAGCTTCCCAAAGAGCTGGAAGCAAGATGCTGTGGGGCCCAACTCGCCCTTTGGAAAGAAGCCTGCACGTTGTGCCTTTCAGCTCTAGGGCAAAGTAGCACACCCAGAGCAGAAGTCCTACTTCAGCCAGATCAGGCCTGCAAAGAAACTGCGTTTCACAGGCCTTTGGAAGAGATGTTCCCGCTAGGCTGTAAGAGCACTGTGCAGAGCGAGTTGTTTCTTAGCTTCCCAAAGAGCTGGAAGCAAGATGCTGTGGGGCCCAACTCGCCCTTTGGAAAGAAGCCTGCACGTTGTGCCTTTCAGCTCTAGGGCAAAGTAGCACACCCAGAGCAGAAGTCCTACTTCAGCCAGATCAGGCCTGCAAAGAAACTGCGTTTCACAGGCCTTTGGAAGAGATGTTCCCACTAGGCTGTAAGAGCACTGTGCAGAGCGAGTTGTTTCTTAGCTTCCCAAAGAGCTGGAAGCAAGATGCTGTGGGGCCCAACTCGCCCTTTGGAAAGAAGCCTGCACGTTGTGCCTTTCAGCTCTAGGGCAAAGTAGCACACCCAGAGCAGAAGTCCTACTTCAGCCAGATCAGGCCTGCAAAGAAACTGCGTTTCACAGGCCTTTGGAAGAGATGTTCCCGGTAGGCTGTAAGAGCACTGTGCAGAGCGAGTTGTTTCTTAGCTTCCCAAAGAGCTGGAAGCAAGATGCTGTGGGGCCCAACTCGCCCTTTGGAAAGAAGCCTGCACGTTGTGCCTTTCAGCTCTAGGGCAATGTAGCACACCCAGAGCAGAAGTCCTACTTCAGCCAGATCAGGCCTGCAAAGAAACTGCGTTTTCACAGGCCTTTGGAAGAGATGTTCCCAGTAGGCTGTAAGAGCACTGTGCAGAGCGAGTTGTTTCTTAGCTTCCCAAAGAGCTGGAAGCAAGATGCTGTGGGGCCCAACTCGCCCTTTGGAAAGAAGCCTGCACGTTGTGCCTTTCAGCTCTAGGGCAAAGTAGCACACCCAGAGCAGAAGTCCTACTTCAGCCAGATCAGGCCTGCAAAGAAACTGCGTTTCACAGGCCTTTGGAAGAGATGTTCCCGGTAGGCTGTAAGAGCACTGTGCAGAGCGAGTTGTTTCTTAGCTTCCCAAAGAGCTGGAAGCAAGATGCTGTGGGGCCCAACTCGCCCTTTGGAAAGAAGCCTGCACGTTGTGCCTTTCAGCTCTAGGGCAAAGTAGCACACCCAGAGCAGAAGTCCTACTTCAGCCAGATCAGGCCTGCAAAGAAACTGCGTTTCACAGGCCTTTGGAAGAGATGTTCCCGGTAGGCTGTAAGAGCACTGTGCAGAGCGAGTTGTTTCTTAGCTTCCCAAAGAGCTGGAAGCAAGATGCTGTGGGGCCCAACTCGCCCTTTGGAAAGAAGCCTGCACGTTGTGCCTTTCAGCTCTAGGGCAAAGTAGCACACCCAGAGCAGAAGTCCTACTTCAGCCAGATCAGGCCTGCAAAGAAACTGCGTTTCACAGGCCTTTGGAAGAGATGTTCCCGGTAGGCTGTAAGAGCACTGTGCAGAGCGAGTTGTTTCTTAGCTTCCCAAAGAGCTGGAAGCAAGATGCTGTGGGGCCCAACTCGCCCTTTGGAAAGAAGCCTGCACGTTGTGCCTTTCAGCTCTAGGGCAAAGTAGCACACCCAGAGCAGAAGTCCTACTTCAGCCAGATCAGGCCTGCAAAGAAACTGCGTTTCACAGGCCTTTGGAAGAGATGTTCCCACTAGGCTGTAAGAGCACTGTGCAGAGCGAGTTGTTTCTTAGCTTCCCAAAGAGCTGGAAGCAAGATGCTGTGGGGCCCAACTCGCCCTTTGGAAAGAAGCCTGCACGTTGTGCCTTTCAGCTCTAGGGCAAAGTAGCACACCCAGAGCAGAAGTCCTACTTCAGCCAGATCAGGCCTGCAAAGAAACTGCGTTTCACAGGCCTTTGGAAGAGATGTTCCCGGTAGGCTGTAAGAGCACTGTGCAGAGCGAGTTGTTTCTTAGCTTCCCAAAGAGCTGGAAGCAAGATGCTGTGGGGCCCAACTCGCCCTTTGGAAAGAAGCCTGCACGTTGTGCCTTTCAGCTCTAGGGCAAAGTAGCACACCCAGAGCAGAAGTCCTACTTCAGCCAGATCAGGCCTGCAAAGAAACTGCGTTTCACAGGCCTTTGGAAGAGATGTTCCCACTAGGCTGTAAGAGCACTGTGCAGAGCGAGTTGTTTCTTAGCTTCCCAAAGAGCTGGAAGCAAGATGCTGTGGGGCCCAACTCGCCCTTTGGAAAGAAGCCTGCACGTTGTGCCTTTCAGCTCTAGGGCAAAGTAGCACACCCAGAGCAGAAGTCCTACTTCAGCCAGATCAGGCCTGCAAAGAAACTGCGTTTCACAGGCCTTTGGAAGAGATGTTCCCGGTAGGCTGTAAGAGCACTGTGCAGAGCGAGTTGTTTCTTAGCTTCCCAAAGAGCTGGAAGCAAGATGCTGTGGGGCCCAACTCGCCCTTTGGAAAGAAGCCTGCACGTTGTGCCTTTCAGCTCTAGGGCAAAGTAGCACACCCAGAGCAGAAGTCCTACTTCAGCCAGATCAGGCCTGCAAAGAAACTGCGTTTCACAGGCCTTTGGAAGAGATGTTCCCGGTAGGCTGTAAGAGCACTGTGCAGAGCGAGTTGTTTCTTAGCTTCCCAAAGAGCTGGAAGCAAGATGCTGTGGGGCCCAACTCGCCCTTTGGAAAGAAGCCTGCACGTTGTGCCTTTCAGCTCTAGGGCAAAGTAGCACACCCAGAGCAGAAGTCCTACTTCAGCCAGATCAGGCCTGCAAAGAAACTGCGTTTCACAGGCCTTTGGAAGAGATGTTCCCGGTAGGCTGTAAGAGCACTGTGCAGAGCGAGTTGTTTCTTAGCTTCCCAAAGAGCTGGAAGCAAGATGCTGTGGGGCCCAACTCGCCCTTTGGAAAGAAGCCTGCACGTTGTGCCTTTCAGCTCTAGGGCAAAGTAGCACACCCAGAGCAGAAGTCCTACTTCAGCCAGATCAGGCCTGCAAAGAAACTGCGTTTCACAGGCCTTTGGAAGAGATGTTCCCACTAGGCTGTAAGAGCACTGTGCAGAGCGAGTTGTTTCTTAGCTTCCCAAAGAGCTGGAAGCAAGATGCTGTGGGGCCCAACTCGCCCTTTGGAAAGAAGCCTGCACGTTGTGCCTTTCAGCTCTAGGGCAAAGTAGCACACCCAGAGCAGAAGTCCTACTTCAGCCAGATCAGGCCTGCAAAGAAACTGCGTTTCACAGGCCTTTGGAAGAGATGTTCCCGGTAGGCTGTAAGAGCACTGTGCAGAGCGAGTTGTTTCTTAGCTTCCCAAAGAGCTGGAAGCAAGATGCTGTGGGGCCCAACTCGCCCTTTGGAAAGAAGCCTGCACGTTGTGCCTTTCAGCTCTAGGGCAAAGTAGCACACCCAGAGCAGAAGTCCTACTTCAGCCAGATCAGGCCTGCAAAGAAACTGCGTTTCACAGGCCTTTGGAAGAGATGTTCCCAGTAGGCTGTAAGAGCACTGTGCAGAGCGAGTTGTTTCTTAGCTTCCCAAAGAGCTGGAAGCAAGATGCTGTGGGGCCCAACTCGCCCTTTGGAAAGAAGCCTGCACGTTGTGCCTTTCAGCTCTAGGGCAATGTAGCACACCCAGAGCAGAAGTCCTACTTCAGCCAGATCAGGCCTGCAAAGAAACTGCGTTTCACAGGCCTTTGGAAGAGATGTTCCCAGTAGGCTGTAAGAGCACTGTGCAGAGCGAGTTGTTTCTTAGCTTCCCAAAGAGCTGGAAGCAAGATGCTGTGGGGCCCAACTCGCCCTTTGGAAAGAAGCCTGCACGTTGTGCCTTTCAGCTCTAGGGCAAAGTAGCACACCCAGAGCAGAAGTCCTACTTCAGCCAGATCAGGCCTGCAAAGAAACTGCGTTTCACAGGCCTTTGGAAGAGATGTTCCCGCTAGGCTGTAAGAGCACTGTGCAGAGCGAGTTGTTTCTTAGCTTCCCAAAGAGCTGGAAGCAAGATGCTGTGGGGCCCAACTCGCCCTTTGGAAAGAAGCCTGCACGTTGTGCCTTTCAGCTCTAGGGCAAAGTAGCACACCCAGAGCAGAAGTCCTACTTCAGCCAGATCAGGCCTGCAAAGAAACTGCGTTTCACAGGCCTTTGGAAGAGATGTTCCCACTAGGCTGTAAGAGCACTGTGCAGAGCGAGTTGTTTCTTAGCTTCCCAAAGAGCTGGAAGCAAGATGCTGTGGGGCCCAACTCGCCCTTTGGAAAGAAGCCTGCACGTTGTGCCTTTCAGCTCTAGGGCAATGTAGCACACCCAGAGCAGAAGTTCTACTTCAAGCAGATCACGCCTGCAAAGAAACTGCGTTTCACAGGCCTTTGGAAGAGATGTTCCCGGTAGGCTGTAAGAGCACTGTGCAGAGCGAGTTCTTTCTTAGCTTCCCAAAGAGCTGGAAGCAAGATGCTGTGGGCCCCAACTCGCCCTTTGGAAAGAAGCCTGCACGTTGTGCCTTTCAGCTCTAGGGCAATGTAGCACACCCAGAGCAGAAGTTCTACTTCAGCAGATCACGCCTGCAAAGAAGCTGTGTTTCACATGCCTTTGGAAGAGATGTTCCCGGTAGGCTGTAAGAGCACTGTGCAGAGCGAGTTGTTTCTAGGCTTCCCAAAGAGCTGGAAGCAAGATGCTGTGGGGCCCAACTCGCCCTTTGGAAAGAAGCCTGCACGTTGTGCCTTTCAGCTCTAGGGCAATGTAGCACACCCAGAGCAGAAGTCCTACTTCAGCCAGATCAGGCCTGCAAAGAAACTGCGTTTCACAGGCCTTTGGAAGAGATGTTCCCACTAGGCTGTAAGAGCACTGTGCAGAGCGAGTTGTTTCTTAGCTTCCCAAAGAGCTGGAAGCAAGATGCTGTGGGGCCCAACTCGCCCTTTGGAAAGAAGCCTGCACGTTGTGCCTTTCAGCTCTAGGGCAAAGTAGCACACCCAGAGCAGAAGTCCTACTTCAGCCAGATCAGGCCTGCAAAGAAACTGCGTTTCACAGGCCTTTGGAAGAGATGTTCCCGGTAGGCTGTAAGAGCACTGTGCAGAGCGAGTTGTTTCTTAGCTTCCCAAAGAGCTGGAAGCAAGATGCTGTGGGGCCCAACTCGCCCTTTGGAAAGAAGCCTGCACGTTGTGCCTTTCAGCTCTAGGGCAATGTAGCACACCCAGAGCAGAAGTCCTACTTCAGCCAGATCAGGCCTGCAAAGAAACTGCGTTTCACAGGCCTTTGGAAGAGATGTTCCCACTAGGCTGTAAGAGCACTGTGCAGAGCGAGTTGTTTCTTAGCTTCCCAAAGAGCTGGAAGCAAGATGCTGTGGGGCCCAACTCGCCCTTTGGAAAGAAGCCTGCACGTTGTGCCTTTCAGCTCTAGGACAATGTAGCACACCCAGATTAGAAGTCCTACTTCAGCCAGATCAGGCCTGCAAAGAAACTGCGTTTCACAGGCCTTTGGAAGAGATGTTCCCGGTAGGCTGTAAGAGCACTGTGCAGAGCGAGTTGTTTCTTAGCTTCCCAAAGAGCTGGAAGCAAGATGCTGTGGGGCCCAACTCGCCCTTTGGAAAGAAGCCTGCACGTTGTGCCTTTCAGCTCTAGGGCAATGTAGCACACCCAGAGCAGAAGTCCTACTTCAGCCAGATCAGGCCTGCAAAGAAACTGCGTTTCACAGGCCTTTGGAAGAGATGTTCCCAGTAGGCTGTAAGAGCACTGTGCAGAGCGAGTTGTTTCTTAGCTTCCCAAAGAGCTGGAAGCAAGATGCTGTGGGGCCCAACTCGCCCTTTGGAAAGAAGCCTGCACGTTGTGCCTTTCAGCTCTAGGGCAAAGTAGCACACCCAGAGCAGAAGTCCTACTTCAGCCAGATCAGGCCTGCAAAGAAACTGCGTTTCACAGGCCTTTGGAAGAGATGTTCCCAGTAGGCTGTAAGAGCACTGTGCAGAGCGAGTTGTTTCTTAGCTTCCCAAAGAGCTGGAAGCAAGATGCTGTGGGGCCCAACTCGCCCTTTGGAAAGAAGCCTGCACGTTGTGCCTTTCAGCTCTAGGGCAATGTAGCACACCCAGAGCAGAAGTTCTACTTCAGCGAGATCAGGCCTGCAAAGAAACTGCGTTTCACAGGCCTTTGGAAGAGATGTTCCCGGTAGGCTGTAAGAGCACTGTGCAGAGCGAGTTGTTTCTTAGCTTCCCAAAGAGCTGGAAGCAAGATGCTGTTGGGCCCAACTCACCCTTAGGAAAGGAGCCTGCACGTTGTGCCTTTCAGCTCTAGGGCAATGTAGCACACCCAGAGCAGAAGTCCTACTTCAGCCAGATCAGGCCTGCAAAGAAACTGCGTTTCACAGGCCTTTGGAAGAGATGTTCCCGGTAGGCTGTAAGAGCACTGTGCAGAGCGAGTTGTTTCTTAGCTTCCCAAAGAGCTGGAAGCAAGATGCTGTGGGGCCCAACTCGCCCTTTGGAAAGAAGCCTGCACCTTGTGCCTTTCAGCTCTAGGGCAATGTAGCACACCCAGAGCAGAAGTCCTACTTCAGCCAGATCAGGCCTGCAAAGAAACTGCGTTTCACAGGCCTTTGGAAGAGATGTTCCCGGTAGGCTGTAAGAGCACTGTGCAGAGCGAGTTGTTCCTTAGCTTCCCAAAGAGCTGGAAGCAAGATGCTGTGGGGCCCAACTCGCCCTTTGGAAAGAAGCCTGCACCTTGTGCCTTTCAGCTCTAGGGCAATGTAGCACACCCAGAGCAGAAGTTCTACTTCAAGCAGATCATGCCTGCAAAGAAACTGCGTTTCACAGGCCTTTGGAAGAGATGTTCCCGGTAGGCTGTAAGAGCACTGTGCAGAGCGAGTTCTTTCTTAGCTTCCCAAAGAGCTGGAAGCAAGATGCTGTGGGCCCCAACTCGCCCTTTGGAAAGAAGCCTGCACGTTGTGCCTTTCAGCTCTAGGGCAATGTAGCACACCCAGAGCAGAAGTTCTACTTCAAGCAGATCACGCCTGCAAAGAAGCTGTGTTTCACATGCCTTTGGAAGAGATGTTCCCGGTAGGCTGTAAGAGCACTGTGCAGAGCGAGTTGTTTCTAGGCTTCCCAAAGAGCTGGAAGCAAGATGCTGTGGGGCCCAACTCGCCCTTTGGAAAGAAGCCTGCACGTTGTGCCTTTCAGCTCTAGGGCAAGGTAGCACACGCAGAGCAGAAGTCCTACTTCAGCCAGATCAGGCCTGCAAAGAAACTGCGTTTCACAGGCCTTTGGAAGAGATGTTCCCACTAGGCTGTAAGAGCACTGTGCAGAGCGAGTTGTTTCTTAGCTTCCCAAAGAGCTGGAAGCAAGATGCTGTGGGGCCCAACTCGCCCTTTTGAAAGAAGCCTGCACGTTGTGCCTTTCAGCTCTAGGGCAAAGTAGCACACCCAGAGCAGAAGTCCTACTTCAGCCAGATCAGGCCTGCAAAGAAACTGCGTTTCACAGGCCTTTGGAAGAGATGTTCCCACTAGGCTGTAAGAGCACTGTGCAGAGCGACTTGTTTCTTAGCTTCCCAAAGAGCTGGAAGCAAGATGCTGTGGGGCCCAACTCGCCCTTTGGAAAGAAGCCTGCACGTTGTGCCTTTCAGCTCTAGGGCAAAGTAGCACACCCAGAGCAGAAGTCCTACTTCAGCCAGATCAGGCCTGCAAAGAAACTGCGTTTCACAGGCCTTTGGAAGAGATGTTCCCACTAGGCTGTAGGAGCACTGTGCAGAGCGAGTTGTTTCTTAGCTTCCCAAAGAGCTGGAAGCAAGATGCTGTGCGGCCCAACTCGCCCTTTGGAAAGAAGCCTGCACGTTGTGCCTTTCAGCTCTAGGGCAAAGTAGCACACCCAGATCAGAAGTCCTACTTCAGCCAGATCAGGCCTGCAAAGAAACTGCGTTTCACAGGCCTTTGGAAGAGATGTTCCCACTAGGCTGTAAGAGCACTGTGCAGAGCGAGTTGTTTCTTAGCTTCCCAAAGAGCTGGAAGCAAGATGCTGTGGGGCCCAACTCGCCCTTTGGAAAGAAGCCTGCACGTTGTGCCTTTCAGCTCTAGGGCAAAGTAGCACACCCAGAGCAGAAGTCCTACTTCAGCCAGATCAGGCCTGCAAAGAAACTGCGTTTCACAGGCCTTTGCAAGAGATGTTCCCACTAGGCTGTAAGAGCACTGTCCAGAGTGAGTTGTTTCTTAGCTTCCCAAATAGCTGGAAGCAAGATGCTGTGGGGCCCAACTCGCCCTTTGGAAAGAAGCCTGTACGTTGTGCCTTTCAGCTCTAGGGCAAAGTAGCACACCCAGAGCAGAAGTCCTACTTCAGCCAGATCAGGCCTGCAAAGAAACTGCGTTTCACAGGCCTTTGGAAGAGATGTTCCCGGTAGGCTGTAAGAGCACTGTGCAGAGCGAGTTGTTTCTTAGCTTCCCAAAGAGCTGGAAGCAAGATGCTGTGGGGCCCAACTCGCCCTTTGGAAAGAAGCCTGTACGTTGTGCCTTTCAGCTCTAGGGCAAAGTAGCACACCCAGAGCAGAAGTCCTACTTCAGCCAGATCAGGCCTGCAAAGAAACTGCGTTTCACAGGCCTTTGGAAGAGATGTTCCCGGTAGGCTGTAAGAGCACTGTGCAGAGCGAGTTGTTTCTTAGCTTCCCAAAGAGCTGGAAGCAAGATGCTGTGGGGCCCAACTCGCCCTTTGGAAAGAAGCCTGCACGTTGTGCCTTTCAGCTCTAGGGCAAAGTAGCACACCCAGAGCAGAAGTCCTACTTCAGCCAGATCAGGCCTGCAAAGAAACTGCGTTTCACAGGCCTTTGGAAGAGATGTTCCCGGTAGGCTGTAAGAGCACTGTGCAGAGCGAGTTGTTTCTTAGCTTCCCAAAGAGCTGGAAGCAAGATGCTGTGGGGCCCAACTCGCCCTTTGGAAAGAAGCCTGCACCTTGTGCCTTTCAGCTCTAGGGCAATGTAGCACACCCAGAGCAGAAGTCCTACTTCAGCCAGATCAGGCCTGCAAAGAAACTGCGTTTCACAGGCCTTTGGAAGAGATGTTCCCGGTAGGCTGTAAGAGCACTGTGCAGAGCGAGTTGTTTCTTGGCTTCCCAAAGAGCTGGAAGCAAGATGCTGTGGGGCCCAACTCGCCCTTTGGAAAGAAGCCTGCACGTTGTGCCTTTCAGCTCTAGGGCAAAGTAGCACACCCAGAGCAGAAGTCCTACTTCAGCCAGATCAGGCCTGCAAAGAAACTGCGTTTCACAGGCCTTTGGAAGAGATGTTCCCACTAGGCTGTAAGAGCACTGTGCAGAGCGAGTTGTTTCTTAGCTTCCCAAAGAGCTGGAAGCAAGATGCTGTGGGGCCCAACTCGCCCTTTGGAAAGAAGCCTGCACGTTGTGCCTTTCAGCTCTAGGGCAAAGTAGCACACCCAGAGCAGAAGTCCTACTTCAGCCAGATCAGGCCTGCAAAGAAACTGCGTTTCACAGGCCTTTGGAAGAGATGTTCCCGGTAGGCTGTAAGAGCACTGTGCAGAGCGAGTTGTTTCTTAGCTTCCCAAAGAGCTGGAAGCAAGATGCTGTGGGGCCCAACTCGCCCTTTGGAAAGAAGCCTGCACGTTGTGCCTTTCAGCTCTAGGGCAAAGTAGCACACCCAGAGCAGAAGTCCTACTTCAGCCAGATCAGGCCTGCAAAGAAACTGCGTTTCACAGGCCTTTGGAAGAGATGTTCCCAATAGGCTGTAAGAGCACTGTGCAGAGCGAGTTGTTTCTTAGCTTCCCAAAGAGCTGGAAGCAAGATGCTGTGGGGCCCAACTCGCCCTTTGGAAAGAAGCCTGCACGTTGTGCCTTTCAGCTCTAGGGCAATGTAGCACACCCAGAGCAGAAGTTCTACTTCAAGCAGATCACGCCTGCAAAGAAACTGTGTTTCACAGGCCTTTGGAAGAGATGTTCCCGGTAGGCTGTAAGAGCACTGTGCAGAGCGAGTTGTTTCTAGGCTTCCCAAAGAGCTGGAAGCAAGATGCTGTGGGGCCCAACTCGCCCTTTGGAAAGAAGCCTGCACGTTGTGCCTTTCAGCTCTAGGGCAAAGTAGCACACCCAGAGCAGAAGTCCTACTTCAGCCAGATCAGGCCTGCAAAGAAACTGCGTTTCACAGGCCTTTGGAAGAGATGTTCCCACTAGGCTGTAAGAGCACTGTGCAGAGCGAGTTGTTTCTTAGCTTCCCAAAGAGCTGGAAGCAAGATGCTGTGGGGCCCAACTCGCCCTTTGGAAAGAAGCCTGCACGTTGTGCCTTTCAGCTCTAGGGCAAAGTAGCACACCCAGAGCAGAAGTCCTACTTCAGCCAGATCAGGCCTGCAAAGAAACTGCGTTTCACAGGCCTTTGCAAGAGATGTTCCCACTAGGCTGTAAGAGCACTGTGCAGAGTGAGTTGTTTCTTAGCTTCCCAAATAGCTGGAAGCAAGATGCTGTGGGGCCCAACTCGCCCTTTGGAAAGAAGCCTGCACGTTGTGCCTTTCAGCTCTAGGGCAAAGTAGCACACCCAGAGCAGAAGTCCTACTTCAGCCAGATCAGGCCTGCAAAGAAACTGCGTTTCACAGGCCTTTGGAAGAGATGTTCCCGGTAGGCTGTAAGAGCACTGTGCAGAGCGAGTTGTTTCTTAGCTTCCCAAAGAGCTGGAAGCAAGATGCTGTGGGGCCCAACTCGCCCTTTGGAAAGAAGCCTGCACGTTGTGCCTTTCAGCTCTAGGGCAAAGTAGCACACCCAGAGCAGAAGTCCTACTTCAGCCAGATCAGGCCTGCAAAGAAACTGCGTTTCACAGGCCTTTGGAAGAGATGTTCCCGGTAGGCTGTAAGAGCACTGTGCAGAGCGAGTTGTTTCTTAGCTTCCCAAAGAGCTGGAAGCAAGATGCTGTGGGGCCCAACTCGCCCTTTGGAAAGAAGCCTGCACGTTGTGCCTTTCAGCTCTAGGGCAATGTAGCACACCCAGAGCAGAAGTCCTACTTCAGCCAGATCAGGCCTGCAAAGAAACTGCGTTTCACAGGCCTTTGGAAGAGATGTTCCCGGTAGGCTGTAAGAGCACTGTGCAGAGCGAGTTGTTTCTTAGCTTCCCAAAGAGCTGGAAGCAAGATGCTGTGGGGCCCAACTCGCCCTTTGGAAAGAAGCCTGCACCTTGTGCCTTTCAGCTCTAGGGCAATGTAGCACACCCAGAGCATAAGTTCTACTTCAAGCAGATCACGCCTGCAAAGAAACTGCGTTTCACAGGCCTTTGGAAGAGATGTTCCCGGTAGGCTGTAAGAGCACTGTGCAGAGCGAGTTGTTTCTAGGCTTCCCAAAGAGCTGGAAGCAAGATGCTGTGGGGCCCAACTCGCCCTTTGGAAAGAAGCCTGCACGTTGTGCCTTTCAGCTCTAGGGCAAGGTAGCACACCCAGAGCAGAAGTCCTACTTCAGCCAGATCAGGCCTGCAAAGAAACTGCGTTTCACAGGCCTTTGGAAGAGATGTTCCCACTAGGCTGTAAGAGCACTGTGCAGAGCGAGTTGTTTCTTAGCTTCCCAAAGAGCTGGAAGCAAGATGCTGTGGGGCCCAACTCGCCCTTTGGAAAGAAGCCTGCACGTTGTGCCTTTCAGCTCTAGGGCAAAGTAGCACACCCAGAGCAGAAGTCCTACTTCAGCCAGATCAGGCCTGCAAAGAAACTGCGTTTCACAGGCCTTTGGAAGAGATGTTCCCGGTAGGCTGTAAGAGCACTGTGCAGAGCGAGTTGTTTCTTAGCTTCCCAAAGAGCTGGAAGCAAGATGCTGTGGGGCCCAACTCGCCCTTTGGAAAGAAGCCTGCACGTTGTGCCTTTCAGCTCTAGGGCAAAGTAGCACACCCAGAGCAGAAGTCCTACTTCAGCCAGATCAGGCCTGCAAAGAAACTGCGTTTCACAGGCCTTTGGAAGAGATGTTCCCAATAGGCTGTAAGAGCACTGTGCAGAGCGAGTTGTTTCTTAGCTTCCCAAAGAGCTGGAAGCAAGATGCTGTGGGGCCCAACTCGCCCTTTGGAAAGAAGCCTGCACGTTGTGCCTTTCAGCTCTAGGGCAATGTAGCACACCCAGAGCAGAAGTTCTACTTCAAGCAGATCACGCCTGCAAAGAAGCTGTGTTTCACATGCCTTTGGAAGAGATGTTCCCGGTAGGCTGTAAGAGCACTGTGCAGAGCGAGTTGTTTCTAGGCTTCCCAAAGAGCTGGAAGCAAGATGCTGTGGGGCCCAACTCGCCCTTTGGAAAGAAGCCTGCACGTTGTGCCTTTCAGCTCTAGGGCAAAGTAGCACACCCAGAGCAGAAGTCCTACTTCAGCCAGATCAGGCCTGCAAAGAAACTGCGTTTCACAGGCCTTTGGAAGAGATGTTCCCACTAGGCTGTAAGAGCACTGTGCAGAGCGAGTTGTTTCTTAGCTTCCCAAAGAGCTGGAAGCAAGATGCTGTGGGGCCCAACTCGCCCTTTGGAAAGAAGCCTGCACGTTGTGCCTTTCAGCTCTAGGGCAAAGTAGCACACCCAGAGCAGAAGTCCTACTTCAGCCAGATCAGGCCTGCAAAGAAACTGCGTTTCACAGGCCTTTGGAAGAGATGTTCCCGGTAGGCTGTAAGAGCACTGTGCAGAGCGAGTTGTTTCTTAGCTTCCCAAAGAGCTGGAAGCAAGATGCTGTGGGGCCCAACTCGCCCTTTGGAAAGAAGCCTGCACGTTGTGCCTTTCAGCTCTAGGGCAAGGTAGCACACCCAGAGCAGAAGTCCTACTTCAGCCAGATCAGGCCTGCAAAGAAACTGCGTTTCACAGGCCTTTGGAAGAGATGTTCCCACTAGGCTGTAAGAGCACTGTGCAGAGCGAGTTGTTTCTTAGCTTCCCAAAGAGCTGGAAGCAAGATGCTGTGGGGCCCAACTCGCCCTTTGGAAAGAAGCCTGCACGTTGTATCTTTCAGCTCTAGGGCAAAGTAGCACACCCAGAGCAGAAGTCCTACTTCAGCCAGATCAGGCCTGCAAAGAAACTACGTTTCACAGGCCTTTGGAAGAGATGTTCCCACTAGGCTGTAAGAGCACTGTGCAGAGCGAGTTGTTTCTTAGCTTCCCAAAGAGCTGGAAGCAAGATGCTGTGGGGCCCAACTCGCCCTTTGGAAAGAAGCCTGTACGTTGTGCCTTTCAGCTCTAGGGCAAAGTAGCACACCCAGAGCAGAAGTCCTACTTCAGCCAGATCAGGCCTGCAAAGAAACTGCGTTTCACAGGCCTTTGGAAGAGATGTTCCCACTAGGCTGTAAGAGCACTGTGCAGAGCGACTTGTTTCTTAGCTTCCCAAAGAGCTGGAAGCAAGATGCTGTGGGGCCCAACTCGCCCTTTGGAAAGAAGCCTGCACGTTGTGCCTTTCAGCTCTAGGGCAAAGTAGCACACCCAGAGCAGAAGTCCTACTTCAGCCAGATCAGGCCTGCAAAGAAACTGCGTTGCACAGGCCTTTGGAAGAGATGTTCCCACTAGGCTGTAGGAGCACTGTGCAGAGCGAGTTGTTTCTTAGCTTCCCAAAGAGCTGGAAGCAAGATGCTGTGCGGCCCAACTCGCCCTTTGGAAAGAAGCCTGCACGTTGTGCCTTTCAGCTCTAGGGCAAAGTGGCACACCCAGATCAGAAGTCCTACTTCAGCCAGATCAGGCCTGCAAAGAAACTGCGTTTCACAGGCCTTTGGAAGAGATGTTCCCACTAGGCTGTAAGAGCACTGTGCAGAGCGAGTTGTTTCTTAGCTTCCCAAAGAGCTGGAAGCAAGATGCTGTGGGGCCCAACTCGCCCTTTGGAAAGAAGCCTGCACGTTGTGCCTTTCAGCTCTAGGGCAAAGTAGCACACCCAGAGCAGAAGCCCTACTTCAGCCAGATCAGGCCTGCAAAGAAACTGCGTTTCACAGGCCTTTGCAAGAGATGTTCCCACTAGGCTGTAAGAGCACTGTCCAGAGTGAGTTGTTTCTTAGCTTCCCAAATAGCTGGAAGCAAGATGCTGTGGGGCCCAACTCGCCCTTTGGAAAGAAGCCTGCACGTTGTGCCTTTCAGCTCTAGGGCAAAGTAGCACACCCAGAGCAGAAGTCCTACTTCAGCCAGATCAGGCCTGCAAAGAAACTGCTTTTCACAGGCCTTTGGAAGAGACGTTCCCAGTAGGCTGTAAGAGCACTGTGCAGAGCGAGTTGTTTCTTAGCTTCCCAAAGAGCTGGAAGCAAGATGCTGTGGGGCCCAACTCGCCCTTTGGAAAGCAGCCTGCACGTTGTGCCTTTCAGCTCTAGGGCAATGTAGCACACCCAGAGCAGAAGTTCTACTTCAGCGAAATCAGGCCTGCAAAGAAACTGCTTTTCACAGGCCTTTGGAAGAGATGATCTCGGGAGGCTGTAAGAGCACTGTGCAGAGCGAGTTGTTTCTTAGCTTCCCAAAGAGCTGGAAGCAAGATGCTGTTGGGCCCAACTCACCCTTAGGAAAGGAGCCTGCACGTTGTGCCTTTCAGCTCTAGGGCAATGTAGCACACCCAGAGCAGAAGTCCTACTTCAGCCAGATCAGGCCTGCAAAGAAACTGCGTTTCACAGGCCTTTGGAAGAGATGTTCCCGGTAGGCTGTAAGAGCACTGTGTAGAGCGAGTTGTTCCTTAGCTTCCCAAAGAGCTGGAAGCAAGATGCTGTGGGGCCCAACTCGCCCTTTGGAAAGAAGCCTGCACCTTGTGCCTTTCAGCTCTATGGCAATGTAGCACACCCAGAGCAGAAGTTCTACTTCAAGCAGATCACGCCTGCAAAGAAACTGCGTTTCACATGCCTTTGGAAGAGATGTTCCCGGTAGGCTGTAAGAGCCCTGTGCAGAGCGAGTTGTTTCTTAGCTTCCCAAAGAGCTGGAAGCAAGATGCTGTGGGCCCCAACTCGCCCTTTGGAAAGAAGCCTGCACGTTGTGACTTTCAGCTCTCGGGCAATGTAGCACACCCAGAGCAGAAGTTCTACTTCAAGCAGATCACGCCTGCAAAGAAGCTGTGTTTCACATGCCTTTGGAAGAGTTGTTCCCGGTAGGCTGTAAGAGCACTGTACAGAGCGAGTTGTTTCTTAGCTTCCCAAAGAGCTGGAAGCAAGATGCTGTGGGGCCCAACTCGCCCTTTGGAAAGAAGCCTGCACGTTGTGCCTTTCAGCTCTAGGGCAAAGTAGCACACACAGAGCAGAAGTCCTACTTCAGCCAGATCAGGCCTGCAGAGAAACTGCTTTTCACAGGCCTTTGGAAGAGACGTTCCCAGTAGGCTGTAAGAGCACTGTGCAGAGCGAGTTGTTTCTTAGCTTCCCAAAGAGCTGGAAGCAAGATTCTGTGGGGCCCAACTCGCCCTTTGGAAAGCAGCCTGCACGTTGTGCCTTTCAGCTCTAGGGCAATGTAGCACACCCAGAGCAGAAGTTCTACTTCAGCGAAATCAGGCCTGCAAAGAAACTGCTTTTCACAGGCCTTTGGAAGAGATGTTCTCGGGAGGCTGTAAGAGCACTGTGCAGAGCGAGTTGTTTCTTAGCTTCCCAAAGAGCTGGAAGCAAGATGCTGTTGGGCCCAACTCACCATTAGGAAAGGAGCCTGCACGTTGTGCCTTTCAGCTCTAGGGCAATGTAGCACACCCAGAGCAGAAGTCCTACTTCAGCCAGATCAGGCCTGCAAAGAAACTGCGTTTCACAGGCCTTTGGAAGAGATGTTCCCGGTAGGCTGTAAGAGCACTGTGCAGAGCGAGTTGTTTCTTAGCTTCCCAAAGAGCTGGAAGCAAGATGCTGTGGGGCCCAACTCGCCTTTGGAAAGAAGCCTGCACCTTGTGCCTTTCAGCTCTAGGGCAATGTAGCACACCCAGAGCAGAAGTCCTACTTCAGCCAGATCAGGCCTGCAAAGATACTGCGTTTCACAGGCGTTTGGAAGAGATGTTCCCGGTAGGCTGTAAGAGCACTGTGTAGAGCGAGTTGTTCCTTAGCTTCCCAAAGAGCTGGAAGCAAGATGCTGTGGGGCCCAACTCGGCCTTTGGAAAGAAGCCTGCACCTTGTGCCTTTCAGCTCTATGGCAATGTAGCACACCCAGAGCAGAAGTTCTACTTCAAGCAGATCACGCCTGCAAAGAAACTGCGTTTCACATGCCTTTGGAAGAGATGTTCCCGGTAGGCTGTAAGAGCACTGTGCAGAGCGAGTTGTTTCTTAGCTTCCCAAAGAGCTGGAAGCAAGATGCTGTGGGCCCCAACTCGCCCTTTGGAAAGAAGCCTGCACGTTGTGACTTTCAGCTCTAGGGCAATGTAGCACACCCAGAGCAGAAGTTCTACTTCAAGCAGATCACGCCTGCAAAGAAGCTGTGTTTCACATGCCTTTGGAAGAGTTGTTCCCGGTAGGCTGTAAGAGCACTGTGCAGAGCGAGTTGTTTCTTGGCTTCCCAAAGAGCTGGAAGCAAGATGCTGTGGGGCCCAATTCGCCCTTTGGAAAGAAGCCTGCACGTTGTGCCTTTCAGCTCTAGGGCAAGGTAGCACACCCAGAGCAGAAGTCCTACTTCAGCCAGATCAGGCCTGCAAAGAAACTGCGTTTCACAGGCCTTTGGAAGAGATGTTCCCACTAGGCTGTAAGAGCACTGTGCAGAGCGAGTTGTTTCTTAGCTTCCCAAAGAGCTGGAAGCAAGATGCTGTGGGGCCCAACTCGCCCTTTGGAAAGAAGCCTGCACGTTGTGCCTTTCAGCTCTAGGGCAAAGTAGCACACCCAGAGCAGAAGTCCTACTTCAGCCAGATCAGGCCTGCAAAGAAACTGCGTTTCACAGGCCTTTGGAAGAGATGTTCCCGGTAGGCTGTAAGAGCACTGTGCAGAGCGAGTTGTTTCTTAGCTTCCCAAAGAGCTGGAAGCAAGATGCTGTGGGGCCCAACTCGCCCTTTGGAAAGAAGCCTGCACGTTGTGCCTTTCAGCTCTAGGGCAAAGTAGCACACCCAGAGCAGAAGTCCTACTTCAGCCAGATCAGGCCTGCAAAGAAACTGCGTTTCACAGGCCTTTGGAAGAGATGTTCCCAATAGGCTGTAAGAGCACTGTGCAGAGCGAGTTGTTTCTTAGCTTCCCAAAGAGCTGGAAGCAAGATGCTGTGGGGCCCAACTCGCCCTTTGGAAAGAAGCCTGCACGTTGTGCCTTTCAGCTCTAGGGCAATGTAGCACACCCAGAGCAGAAGTTCTACTTCAGCCAGATCAGGCCTGCAAAGAAACTGCGTTTCACAGGCCTTTGGAAGAGATGTTCCCTGTAGGCTGTAAGAGCACTGTGCAGAGCGAGTTGTTTCTTAGCTTCCCAAAGAGCTGGAAGCAAGATGCTGTGGGGCCCAACTCGCCCTTTGGAAAGAAGCCTGCACGTTGTGCCTTTCAGCTCTAGGGCAAAGTAGCACACCCAGAGCAGAAGTCCTACTTCAGCCAGATCAGGCCTGCAAAGAAACTGCGTTTCACAGGCCTTTGGAAGAGATGTTCCCACTAGGCTGTAAGAGCACTGTGCAGAGCGAGTTGTTTCTTAGCTTCCCAAAGAGCTGGAAGCAAGATGCTGTGGGGCCCAACTCGCCCTTTGGAAAGAAGCCTGCACGTTGTGCCTTTCAGCTCTAGGGCAAAGTAGCACACCCAGAGCAGAAGTCCTACTTCAGCCAGATCAGGCCTGCAAAGAAACTGCGTTTCACAGGCCTTTGGAAGAGATGTTCCCACTAGGCTGTAAGAGCACTGTGCAGAGCGAGTTGTTTCTTAGCTTCCCAAAGAGCTGGAAGCAAGATGCTGTGGGGCCCAACTCGCCCTTTGGAAAGAAGCCTGCACGTTGTGCCTTTCAGCTCTAGGGCAATGTAGCACACCCAGAGCAGAAGTTCTACTTCAGCCAGATCAGGCCTGCAAAGAAACTGCGTTTCACAGGCCTTTGGAAGAGATGTTCCCGGTAGGCTGTAAGAGCACTGTGCAGAGCGAGTTGTTTCTTAGCTTCCCAAAGAGCTGGAAGCAAGATGCTGTGGGCGCCCAACTCGCCCTTTGGAAAGAAGCCTGCACGTTGTGCCTTTCAGCTCTAGGGCAATGTAGCACACCCAGAGCAGAAGTCCTACTTCAGCCAGATCAGGCCTGCAAAGAAACTGCGTTTCACAGGCCTTTGGAAGAGATGTTCCCGGTAGGCTGTAAGAGCACTGTGCAGAGCGAGTTGTTTCTTAGCTTCCCAAAGAGCTGGAAGCAAGATGCTGTGGGGCCCAACTCGCCCTTTGGAAAGAAGCCTGCACGTTGTGCCTTTCAGCTCTAGGGCAATGTAGCACACCCAGAGCAGAAGTCCTACTTCAGCCAGATCAGGCCTGCAAAGAAACTGCGTTTCACAGGCCTTTGGAAGAGATGTTCCCACTAGGCTGTAAGAGCACTGTGCAGAGCGAGTTGTTTCTTAGCTTCCCAAAGAGCTGGAAGCAAGATGCTGTGGGGCCCAACTCGCCCTTTGGAAAGAAGCCTGCACGTTGTGCCTTTCAGCTCTAGGGCAAAGTAGCACACCCAGAGCAGAAGTCCTACTTCAGCCAGATCAGGCCTGCAAAGAAACTGCGTTTCACAGGCCTTTGGAAGAGATGTTCCCGGTAGGCTGTAAGAGCACTGTGCAGAGCGAGTTGTTTCTTAGCTTCCCAAAGAGCTGGAAGCAAGATGCTGTGGGGCCCAACTCGCCCTTTGGAAAGAAGCCTGCACGTTGTGCCTTTCAGCTCTAGGGCAATGTAGCACACCCAGAGCAGAAGTCCTACTTCAGCCAGATCAGGCCTGCAAAGAAACTGCGTTTCACAGGCCTTTGGAAGAGATGTTCCCACTAGGCTGTAAGAGCACTGTGCAGAGCGAGTTGTTTCTTAGCTTCCCAAAGAGCTGGAAGCAAGATGCTGTGGGGCCCAACTCGCCCTTTGGAAAGAAGCCTGCACGTTGTGCCTTTCAGCTCTAGGGCAAAGTAGCACACCCAGAGTAGAAGTCCTACTTCAGCCAGATCAGGCCTGCAAAGAAACTGCGTTTCACAGGCCTTTGGAAGAGATGTTCCCGCTAGGCTGTAAGAGCACTGTGCAGAGCGAGTTGTTTCTTAGCTTCCCAAAGAGCTGGAAGCAAGATGCTGTGGGGCCCAACTCGCCCTTTGGAAAGAAGCCTGCACGTTGTGCCTTTCAGCTCTAGGGCAAAGTAGCACACCCAGAGCAGAAGTCCTACTTCAGCCAGATCAGGCCTGCAAAGAAACTGCGTTTCACAGGCCTTTGGAAGAGATGTTCCCAGTAGGCTGTAAGAGCACTGTGCAGAGCGAGTTGTTTCTTAGCTTCCCAAAGAGCTGGAAGCAAGATGCTGTGGGGCCCAACTCGCCCTTTGGAAAGAAGCCTGCACGTTGTGCCTTTCAGCTCTAGGGCAATGTAGCACACCCAGAGCAGAAGTCCTACTTCAGCCAGATCAGGCCTGCAAAGAAACTGCGTTTCACAGGCCTTTGGAAGAGATGTTCCCAGTAGGCTGTAAGAGCACTGTGCAGAGCGAGTTGTTTCTTAGCTTCCCAAAGAGCTGGAAGCAAGATGCTGTGGGGCCCAACTCGCCCTTTGGAAAGAAGCCTGCACGTTGTGCCTTTCAGCTCTAGGGCAATGTAGCACACCCAGAGCAGAAGTTCTACTTCAGCGAGATCAGGCCTGCAAAGAAACTGCGTTTCACAGGCCTTTGGAAGAGATGTTCCCGGTAGGCTGTAAGAGCACTGTGCAGAGCGAGTTGTTTCTTAGCTTCCCAAAGAGCTGGAAGCAAGATGCTGTGGGGCCCAACTCGCCCTTTGGAAAGAAGCCTGCACATTGTGCCTTTCAGCTCTAGGGCAATGTAGCACACCCAGAGCAGAAGTCCTACTTCAGCCAGATCAGGCCTGCAAAGAAACTGCGTTTCACAGGCCTTTGGAAGAGATGTTCCCGGTAGGCTGTAAGAGCACTGTGCAGAGCGAGTTGTTTCTTAGCTTCCCAAAGAGCTGGAAGCAAGATGCTGTGGGGCCCAACTCGCCCTTTGGAAAGAAGCCTGCACGTTGTGCCTTTCAGCTCTAGGGCAATGTAGCACACCCAGAGCAGAAGTCCTACTTCAGCCAGATCAGGCCTGCAAAGAAACTGCGTTTCACAGGCCTTTGGAAGAGATGTTCCCGGTAGGCTGTAAGAGCACTGTGCAGAGCGAGTTGTTCCTTAGCTTCCCAAAGAGCTGGAAGCAAGATGCTGTGGGGCCCAACTCGCCCTTTGGAAAGAAGCCTGCACCTTGTGCCTTTCAGCTCTAGGGCAATGTAGCACACCCAGAGCAGAAGTTCTACTTCAAGCCAGATCATGCCTGCAAAGAAACTGCGTTTCACAGGCCTTTGGAAGAGATGTTCCCGGTAGGCTGTAAGAGCACTGTGCAGAGCGAGTTGTTTCTTAGCTTCCCAAAGAGCTGGAAGCAAGATGCTGTGGGGCCCAACTCGCCCTTTGGAAAGAAGCCTGCACGTTGTGCCTTTCAGCTCTAGGGCAATGTAGCACACCCAGAGCAGAAGTTCTACTTCAAGCAGATCACGCCTGCAAAGAAACTGCGTTTCACAGGCCTTTGGAAGAGATGTTCCCGGTAGGCTGTAAGAGCACTGTGCAGAGCGAGTTGTTTCTTAGCTTCCCAAAGAGCTGGAAGCAAGATGCTGTGGGGCCCAACTCGCCCTTTGGAAAGAAGCCTGCACGTTGTGCCTTTCAGCTCTAGGGCAAAGTAGCACACCCAGAGCAGAAGTCCTACTTCAGCCAGATCAGGCCTGCAAAGAAACTGCGTTTCACAGGCCTTTGGAAGAGATGTTCCCACTAGGCTGTAAGAGCACTGTGCAGAGCGAGTTGTTTCTTAGCTTCCCAAAGAGCTGGAAGCAAGATGCTGTGGGGCCCAACTCGCCCTTTGGAAAGAAGCCTGCACGTTGTGCCTTTCAGCTCTAGGGCAAAGTAGCACACCCAGAGCAGAAGTCCTACTTCAGCCAGATCAGGCCTGCAAAGAAACTGCGTTTCACAGGCCTTTGGAAGAGATGTTCCCACTAGGCTGTAAGAGCACTGTGCAGAGCGACTTGTTTCTTAGCTTCCCAAAGAGCTGGAAGCAAGATGCTGTGGGGCCCAACTCGCCCTTTGGAAAGAAGCCTGCACGTTGTGCCTTTCAGCTCTAGGGCAAAGTAGCACACCCAGAGCAGAAGTCCTACTTCAGCCAGATCAGGCCTGCAAAGAAACTGCGTTTCACAGGCCTTTGGAAGAGATGTTCCCGCTAGGCTGTAAGAGCACTGTGCAGAGCGAGTTGTTTCTTAGCTTCCCAAAGAGCTGGAAGCAAGATGCTGTGGGGCCCAACTCGCCCTTTGGAAAGAAGCCTGCACGTTGTGCCTTTCAGCTCTAGGGCAAAGTAGCACACCCAGAGCAGAAGTCCTACTTCAGCCAGATCAGGCCTGCAAAGAAACTGCGTTTCACAGGCCTTTGGAAGAGATGTTCCCACTAGGCTGTAAGAGCACTGTGCAGAGCGAGTTGTTTCTTAGCTTCCCAAAGAGCTGGAAGCAAGATGCTGTGGGGCCCAACTCGCCCTTTGGAAAGAAGCCTGCACGTTGTGCCTTTCAGCTCTAGGGCAAAGTAGCACACCCAGAGCAGAAGTCCTACTTCAGCCAGATCAGGCCTGCAAAGAAACTGCGTTTCACAGGCCTTTGGAAGAGATGTTCCCACTAGGCTGTAAGAGCACTGTGCAGAGCGAGTTGTTTCTTAGCTTCCCAAATAGCTGGAAGCAAGATGCTGTGGGGCCCAACTCGCCCTTTGGAAAGAAGCCTGTACGTTGTGCCTTTCAGCTCTAGGGCAAAGTAGCACACCCAGAGCAGAAGTCCTACTTCAGCCAGATCAGGCCTGCAAAGAAACTGCGTTTCACAGGCCTTTGGAAGAGATGTTCCCACTAGGCTGTAAGAGCACTGTGCAGAGCGAGTTGTTTCTTAGCTTCCCAAAGAGCTGGAAGCAAGATGCTGTGGGGCCCAACTCGCCCTTTGGAAAGAAGCCTGCACGTTGTGCCTTTCAGCTCTAGGGCAAAGTAGCACACCCAGAGCAGAAGTCCTACTTCAGCCAGATCAGGCCTGCAAAGAAACTGCGTTTCACAGGCCTTTGGAAGAGATGTTCCCACTAGGCTGTAAGAGCACTGTGCAGAGCGAGTTGTTTCTTAGCTTCCCAAAGAGCTGGAAGCAAGATGCTGTGGGGCCCAACTCGCCCTTTGGAAAGAAGCCTGCACGTTGTGCCTTTCAGCTCTAGGGCAATGTAGCACACCCAGAGCAGAAGTCCTACTTCAGCCAGATCAGGCCTGCAAAGAAACTGCGTTTCACAGGCCTTTGGAAGAGATGTTCCCGGTAGGCTGTAAGAGCCCTGTGCAGAGCGAGTTCTTTCTTAGCTTCCCAAAGAGCTGGAAGCAAGATGCTGTGGGGCCCAACTCGCCCTTTTGGAAAGAAGCCTGCACGTTGTGCCTTTCAGCTCTAGGGCAATGTAGCACACCCAGAGCAGAAGTTCTACTTAAGCCAGATCACGCCTGCAAAGAAACTGCGTTTCACAGGCCTTTGGAAGAGATGTTCCCGGTAGGCTGTAAGAGCACTGTGCAGAGCGAGTTGTTTCTAGGCTTCCCAAAGAGCTGGAAGCAAGATGCTTTGGGGCCAACTCGCCCTTTGGAAAGAAGCCTGCACGTTGTGCCTTTCAGCTCTAGGGCAATGTAGCACACCCAGAGCAGAAGTCTTACTTCAGACAGATCAGTCCTGCAAAGAAACTGC